>NC_092773.1:30574934-30673149 GCF_047496795.1 Chiloscyllium punctatum
ACAGGAGGCCATTCAGCCCCTCCCTCCCTCCAGCCCGTTACACACAGGGACAGGAGGCCATTCAGCCCCTCCTCCCTCCTCCAGCCTGTTACACACAGGGACAGGAGGCCATTCAGCCCCTCCCTCCCCCCTCCAGCCCGTTACACAGAGGGACAGGAGGCCATTCAGCCCCTCCTCCCTCCCCCAGCCTGTTACACACAGGGACAGGAGGCCATTCAGCCCCTCCTCCCTCCCTCCAGCCCGTTACACAGAGGGACAGGAGGCCATTCAGCCCCTCCTCCTCCTCCAGTCTATCACATGCCTGAGCACGCTCCCCCGCCCCCCACCCCACGGCCACACACCTTCCTTCGTTGACCTCCAGGCCCTCGACCTCGACAATGGCCTCCTTCAGCTCCTCGCGCAGCCTCTGGATCTCGGCGATGAGCTCCATCTTGCGTCTCCTGATGTTCTCCAACTCCAGCCGCTCCTCGGGGGAGAGATCCGGGGGGACTGGCGAGGGGGGGGGGGGGGGGGGGGGGGGGGGGAAATCAGAGACGGTCAGGACGCTCCCCAAAACCCCGCCTCTCGGTGCTCGGACACGGCTGGGGTAGGGGTGGGGAAGGAGCCGTCGCTTTGGGATTTCCCGGGAGGTTCGGTGGGGGCGGGGGTTCGGGATCGTGGAAGACGCTGGTTCCTTTCTCGAAGGAGAGGGTGACAGGATGCGAGACCTCAAGGGGGCACGATCCGAGAGGGACATGTTCAAGCACTTTTGCGCCAGGACGAACGATGTGGGGGGAGGGCAAACGTTGGAGAGGGAAAGATTCAAATAAGGCACGAGGGGGATTCTATCACACATGTCCCCACCAGTACTGTACCCCCAGTGTTATACAGGGACAGACATGTCCCCACCAGTACTGTACCCCAGTGTTATACAGGGACAGACCTGTCCCCACCAGTACTGTACCCCAGTGTTATACACTGACAGACCTGTCCCCACCAGTACTGTACCCCAGTGTTATACAGGGACAGACCTGTCCCCACCAGTACTGTACCCCAGTGTTATACACTGACAGACCTGTCCCCACCAGTACTGTACCCCAGTGTTATACAGTGACAGACCTGTCCCCACCAGTACTGTACCCCAGTGTTATACACTGACAGACCTGTCCCCACCAGTACTGTACCCCAGTGTTATACCGTGACAGACCTGTCCCCACCTGTACTGTACCCCAGTGTTATACAGTGACAGACCTGTCCCCACCAGTACTGTACCCCAGTGTTATACAGGGACAGACCTGTCCCCACCAGTACTGTACACCAGTGTTATACAGGGACAGACCTGTCCCCACCAGTACTGTACCCCAGTGTTATACAGGGACAGACCTGTCCCCCACCAGTACTGTACCCCAGTGTTATACAGGGACAGACCTGTCCCCACCAGTACTGTACCCCAGTGTTATACACTGACAGGCCTGTCCCCACCAGTACTGTACCCCAGTGTTATACAGGGACAGACCCGTCCCCACCAGTACTGTACCCCAGTGTTATACAGGGACAGACCTGTCCCCACCAGTACTGTACACCAGTGTTATACAGTGACAGACTTGTCCCCACCAGTACTGTACCCCAGTGTTATACAGGGACAGACCTGTCCCCACCAGTACTGTACCCCAGTGTTATACAGGGACAGACCTGTCCACACCAGTACTGTACCCCAGTGTTATACAGGGACAGACCCGTCCCCACCAGTACTGTACCCCAGTGTTATACAGGGACAGACCTGTCCACACCAGTACTGTACCCCAGTGTTATACAGTGACAGACCTGTCCCCACCAGTACTGTACCCCAGTGTTATACAGGGACAGACCTGTCCCCACCAGTACTGTACCCCAGTGTTATACAGGGACAGACCTGTCCACACCAGTACTGTACCCCAGTGTTATACAGGGACAGACCCGTCCCCACCAGTACTGTACCCCAGTGTTATACAGGGACAGACCTGTCCCCACCAGTACTGTACCCCAGTGTTATACAGGGACAGACCTGTCCCCACTAGTACTGTACCCCAGTGTTATACAGGGACAGACCTGTCCCCACCAGTACTGTACCCCAGTGTTATACAGGGACAGACCTGTCCCCACCAGTACTGTACCCCAGTGTTATACACTGACAGACCTGTCCCCACCAGTACTCTACCCCAGTGTTATACACTGACAGACCTGTCCCCACCAGTACTGTACCCCAGTGTTATACAGGGACAGACCTGTCCCCACCAGTACTGTACCCCAGTGTTATACAGGGACAGACCTGTCCCCACCAGGACTGTACCCCAGTGTTATACAGTGACAGACCCGTCCCCATCAGTACTGTACCCCAGTGTTATACAGGGACAGACCTGTCCCCACCAGTACTATACCCCAGTGTTATACACTGACAGACCTGTCCCCACCAGTACCGTACCCCAGTGTTATACAGTGACAGACCTGTCCCCACCAGTACTGTACCCCAGTGTTATACAGGGACAGACCTGTCCCCACCAGTACTGTACCCCAGTGTTATACGGGGACAGACCTGTCCCCACCAGTACTGTACCCCGGTGTTATACAGGGACAGACCTGTCCCCACCAGTACTGTACCCCAGTGTTATACACTGACAGACCTGTCCCCACCAGTACGGTACCCCAGTGTTATACAGGGACAGACCTGTCCCCACCAGTACTGTACCCCAGTGTTATACAGGGACAGACCCGTCCCCACCAGTACTGTACCCCAGTGTTATACAATGACAGACCTCTCCCCACCAGTACTGTACCCCAGTGTTATACACTGACAGACCTGTCCCCACCAGTACTATACCCCAGTGTTATACAGGGACAGACCTGTCCCCACCAGTACTGTACCCGAGTGTTATACAGTGACAGACCTGTCCCCACCAGTACCGTACCCCAGTGTTACACAGGGACAGACCTGTCCCCACCAGTAATGCACCCCAGTGTTATACACTGACAGACCACTCCCCACCAGTACTGTACCCCAGTGTTATACAGGAACAGACCCATTCCCACCAGTACTATACCCCAGTGTTATACAGGGACAGACCTGTCCCCACCAGGACTGTACCCCAGTGTTATACAGGGACAGACCTGTCCCCACCAGTACTGTACCCCAGTGTTATACACTGACAGACCTGTCCCCACCAGTACTGTACCCCAGTGTTATACAGGGACAGACCTGTCCCCACCAGGACTGTACCCCAGTGTTATACAGGGACAGACCTGTCCCCACCAGTACTGTACCCCAGTGTTATACAGGGACAGACCTGTCCCCACCAGTACTGTACCCCAGTGTTATACAGGGACAGACCTGTCCCCACCAGGACTGTACCCCAGTGTTATACAGTGACAGACCTGTCCCCACCAGTACCGTACCCCAGTGTTATACAGTGACAGACCTGTCCCCACCAGTACCGTACCCCAGTGTTATACAGGGACAGACCCGTCCCCACCAGTACTGTACCCCAGTGTTATACAGGGATAGACCTGTCCCCACCAGTACTGTACCCCAGTGTTATACAGGGACAGACCTGTCCCCACCAGTACTGTACCCCAGTGTTGTACAGGGACAGACCTGTCCCCACCAGTACTGTACCCCAGTGTTATACAGGGACAGACCTGTCCCCAACAGTACTGTACCCCAGTGTTATACACGGACAGACCCGTCCCCAACAGTACTGTACCCCAGTGTTATACAGGGACAGACCTGTCCCCACCAGTACTGTACCTCAGTGTTATACAGGGACAGACCTGTCCCAACCAGTACTGTACCCCAGTGTTATAAAGAGACAGACCTGTCCCCACCAGTACGGTACCCCAGTGTTACACAGTGACAGACCTGTCCCCACCAGTACTGTACCCCAGTGTTATACAGGGACAGACCTGTCCCCACCAGTACTGTACACCAGTGTTATACAGTGACAGACCTGTCCCCACCAGTACTGTACCCCAGTGTTATACAGGGACAGACCTGTCCCCACCAGTACTGTACCCCAGTGTTATACAGTGACAGACCTGTCCCCACCAGTACTGTACCCCAGTGTTATACAGGGACAGACCTGTCCCCACCAGTACTGTACCCCAGTGTTATACAGGGACAGACCTGTCCCCACCAGTACTGTACCCCAGTGTTATACACTGACAGGCCTGTCCCCACCAGTACTGTACACCAGTGTGATACAGTGACAGACCTGTCCCCACCAGTACTGTACCCCAGTGTTATACAGGGACAGACCTGTCCCCACCAGTACTGTACCCCAGTGTTATACAGTGACAGACCTGTCCCCACCAGTACTGTACCCCAGTGTTATACAGGGACAGACCTGTCCCCACCAGTACTGTACCCCAGTGTTATACAGGGACAGACCTGTCCCAACCAGTACTGTACACCAGTGTTATAAAGTGACAGACCTGTCCCCACCAGTACGGTACCCCAGTGTTACACAGTGACAGACCTGTCCCCACCAATACTGTACCCCAGTGTTATACAGGGACAGACCTGTCCCCACCAGTCCTGTACCCCAGTGTTATACACTGACAGACCTGTCCCCACCAGTACTGTACCCCAGTGTTATACAGGGACAGACCTGTCCCAACCAGTACTGTACCCCAGTGTTATACAGGGACAGACCCGTCCCCACCAGTACTGTACCCCAGTGTTATACAGGGACAGACCTGTCCCAACCAGTACTGTACCCCAGTGTTATAAAGTGACAGACCTGTCCCCCACCAGTACTGTACCCCAGTGTTATACAGGGACAGACCTGTCCCAACCAGTACTGTACCCCAGTGTTATACAGGGACAGACCTGTCCACACCAGTACTGTACCCCAGTGTTATACAGGGACAGACCCGTCCCCACCAGTACTGTACCCCAGTGTTATACAATGACAGACCTCTCCCCACCAGTACTGTACCCCAGTGTTATACACTGACAGACCTGTCCCCACCAGTACTATACCCCAGTGTTATACAGGGACAGACCTGTCCCCACCAGTACTGTACCCGAGTGTTATACAGTGACAGACCTGTCCCCACCAGTACCGTACCCCAGTGTTACACAGGGACAGACCTGTCCCCACCAGTGCTGTACCCCAGTGTTATACAGGGACAGACCTGTCCCCACCAGTACTGTACCCCAGTGTTATACAGGAACAGACCCATTCCCACCAGTACTATACGCCAGTGTTATACAGGGACAGACCCGTCCCCACCAGGACTGTACCCCAGTGTTATACAGGAACAGACCCATTCCCACCAGTACTATACCCCAGTGTTATACAGGGACAGACCTGTCCCCACCAGGACTGTACCCCAGTGTTATACAGGGACAGACCTGTCCCCACCAGTACTGTACCCCAGTGTTATACAGGGACAGACCCGTCCCCACCAGTACTCTACCTCAGTGTTATACATGGACAAACCTGTCCCCACCAGTACTGTACCCCAGTGTTATACAGGGACAGACCTGTCCCAAACCAGGACTGTACCCCAGTGTTATACAGGGACAGACCTGTCCCCACCAGTACTGTACCCCAGTCTTATACAGGGACAGACCTGTCCCCAACAGTACTGTACCCCACTGTTATACAGGAACAGACGCATTCCCACCAGTACTGTACCCCAGTGTTATACACTGACAGACCTGTCCCCACCAGTACCGTACCCCAGTGTTATACAGTGACAGACCTGTCCCCACCAGTACCGTACCCCAGTGTTATACAGGGACAGACCTGTCCCCACCAGTACCGTACCCCAGTGTTATACAGGGGACAGACCCGTCCCCACCAGTACTGTACCCCAGTGTTATACACTGACAGACCTGTCCCCACCAGTACTGTACCCCAGTGTTATACAGTGACAGACCTGTCCACACCAGTACTGTACACCAGTGTTATACAGTGACAGACCTGTCCCCACCAGTACTGTACCCCAGTGTTATACAGGGACAGACCTGTCCCCACCAGTACTGTACCCCAGTGTTATACACTGACAGGCCTGTCCCCACCAGTACTGTACACCAGTGTTATACAGTGACAGACCTGTCCCCACCAGTACTGTACCCCAGTGTTATACAGGGACAGACCTGTCCCCACCAGTACTGTACCCCAGTGTTATACAGTGACAGACCTGTCCCCACCAGTACTGTACCCCAGTGTTATACAGGGACAGACCTGTCCCCACCAGTACTGTACCCCAGTGTTATACAGGGACAGACCTGTCCCCACCAGTACTGTACCCCAGTGTTATACAGGGACAGACCTGTCCCAACCAGTACTGTACCCCAGTGTTATAAAGTGACAGACCTGTCCCCACCAGTACGGTACCCCAGTGTTACACAGTGACAGACCTGTCCCCGCCAGTACTGTACCCCAGTGTTATACAGGGACAGACCTGTCCCCACCAGTACTGTACCCCAGTGTTATACAGGGACAGACCTGTCCCCACCAGTACTGTACCCCAGTGTTATACAGTGACAGACCTGTCCCCACCAGTACTGTACCCCAGTGTTATACAGGGACAGACCTGTCCCCACCAGTACTGTACCCCAGTGTTATACAGGGACAGACCCGTCCCCACCAGTACTCTACCCCAGTGTTATACATGGACAGACCTGTCCCCACCAGTACTGTACCCCAGTGTTATACAGGGACAGACCTGTCCCAAACCAGGACTGTACCCCAGTGTTATACAGGGACAGACCTGTCCCCACCAGTACAGTACCCCAGTCTTATACAGGGACAGACCTGTCCCCACCAGTACTGTACCCCACTGTTATACAGGAACAGACGCATTCCCACCAGTACTGTACCCCAGTGTTATACAGGGACAGACCTGTCCCCACCAGGACTGTACCCCAGTGTTATACAGGGACAGACCTGTCCCCACCAGGACTGTACCCCAGTGTTATACAGTGACAGACCTGTCCCCACCAGTACCGTACCCCAGTGTTACACAGGGACAGACCTGTCCCCACCAGTACGGTACCCCAGTGTTATACAGTGACAGACCTGTCCCCATCAGTACTGTACCCCAGTGTTATACAGTGACAGACCTGTCCCCACCAGTACCGTACCCCAGTGTTATACAGGGACAGAAATGTCCCCACCAGTACCGTACCCCAGTGTTATACAGGGACAGACCCGTCCCCACCAGTACTGTACCCCAGTGTTATACAGGGACAGACCTGTCCCCACCAGTACTGTACCCCAGTGTTATACACTGACAGACCTGTCCCCACCAGTACTGCACCCCAGTGTTGTACACTGACAGACCTGTCCCCACCAGTACTGTACACCAGTGTTATACAGGGACAGACCTGTCCCCACCAGTACTGTACCCCAGTGTTATACAGTGACAGACCTGTCCCCACCAGTACTGTACCCCAGTGTTATACAGGGACAGACCTGTCCCCACCAGTACTGTACCCCAGTGTTATACAGGGACAGACCTGTCCCCACCAGTACTGTACCCCAGTGTTATACAGTGACAGACCTGTCCCCCACCAGTACTGTACCCCAGTGTTATACAGTGACAGACCTGTCCACACCAGTACTGTACACCAATGTTATACATTAACAGACCTGTCCCCACCAGTACTGTACCCCAGTGTTATACAGGGACAGACCTGTCCCCACCAGTACTGTACCCCAGTGTTATACACTGACAGGCCTGTCCCCACCAGTACTGTACACCAGTGTTATACAGTGACAGACCTGTCCCCACCAGTACTGTACCCCAGTGTTATACAGGGACAGACCTGTCCCCACCAGTACTGTACCCCAGTGTTATACAGTGACAGACCTGTCCCCACCAGTACTGTACCCCAGTGTTATACAGGGACAGACCTGTCCCCACCAGTACTGTACCCCAGTGTTATACAGGGACAGACCTGTCCCCACCAGTACTGTACCCCAGTGTTATACAGAGACAGACCTGTCCCAACCAGTACTGTACCCCAGTGTTATAAAGTGACAGACCTGTCCCCACCAGTACGGTACCCCAGTGTTACACAGTGACAGACCTGTCCCCGCCAGTACTGTACCCCAGTGTTATACAGGGACAGACCTGTCCCCACCAGTACTGTACCCCAGTGTTATACAGTGACAGACCTGTCCCCACCAGTACTGTACCCCAGTGTTATACAGGGACAGACCTGTCCCCACCAGTACTGTACCCCAGTGTTATACAGTGACAGACCTGTCCCCACCAGTACTGTACCCCAGTGTTATACAGGGACAGACCTGTCCCCACCAGTACTGTACCCCAGTGTTATACAGGGACAGACCTGTCCCCACCAGTACTGTACCCCAGTGTTATACACTGACAGGCCTGTCCCCACCAGTACTGTACACCAGTGTTATACAGTGACAGACCTGTCCCCACCAGTACTGTACCCCAGTGTTATACAGGGACAGACCTGTCCCCACCAGTACTGTACCCCAGTGTTATACAGTGACAGACCTGTCCCCACCAGTACTGTACCCCAGTGTTATACAGGGACAGACCTGTCCCCACCAGTACTGTACCCCAGTGTTATACAGGGACAGACCTGTCCCAACCAGTACTGTACCCCAGTGTTATAAAGTGACAGACCTGTCCCCACCAGTACGGTACCCCAGTGTTACACAGTGACAGACCTGTCCCCCACCAGTACTGTACCCCAGTGTTATACAGTGACAGACCTGTCCACACCAGTACTGTACACCAGTGTTATACAGTGACAGACCTGTCCCCACTAGTACTGTACCCCAGTGTTATACAGGGACAGACCTGTCCCCACCAGTACTGTACCCCAGTGTTATACACTGACAGGCCTGTCCCCACCAGTACTGTACACCAGTGTTATACAGTGACAGACCTGTCCCCACCAGTACTGTACCCCAGTGTTATACAGGGACAGACCTGTCCCCACCAGTACTGTACCCCAGTGTTATACAGTGACAGACCTGTCCCCACCAGTACTGTACCCCAGTGTTATACAGGGACAGACCTGTCCCCACCAGTACTGTACCCCAGTGTTATACAGGGACAGACCTGTCCCCACCAGTACTGTACCCCAGTGTTATACAGGGACAGACCTGTCCTAACCAGTACTGTACCCCAGTGTTATAAAGTGACAGACCTGTCCCCACCAGTACGGTACCCCAGTGTTACACAGTGACAGACCTGTCCCCGCCAGTACTGTACCCCAGTGTTATACAGGGACAGACCTGTCCCCACCAGTACTGTACCCCAGTGTTATACAGTGACAGACCTGTCCCCACCAGTACTGTACCCCAGTGTTATACAGGGACAGACCTGTCCCCACCAGTACTGTACCCCAGTGTTATACAGGGACAGACCTGTCCCCACCAGTACTGTACCCCAGTGTTATACACTGACAGGCCTGTCCCCACCAGTACTGTACACCAGTGTTATACAGTGACAGACCTGTCCCCACCAGTACTGTACCCCAGTGTTATACAGGGACAGACCTGTCCCCACCAGTACTGTACCCCAGTGTTATACAGTGACAGACCTGTCCCCACCAGTACTGTACCCCAGTGTTATACAGGGACAGACCTGTCCCCACCAGTACTGTACCCCAGTGTTATACAGGGACAGACCTGTCCCAACCAGTACTGTACACCAGTGTTATAAAGTGACAGACCTGTCCCCACCAGTACGGTACCCCAGTGTTACACAGTGACAGACCTGTCCCCACCAGTACTGTACCCCAGTGTTATACAGGGACAGACCTGTCCCCACCAGTCCTGTACCCCAGTGTTATACACTGACAGACCTGTCCCCACCAGTACTGTACCCCAGTGTTATACAGGGACAGACCTGTCCCAACCAGTACTGTACCCCAGTGTTATACAGGGACAGACCCGTCCCCACCAGTACTGTACCCCAGTGTTATACAGGGACAGACCTGTCCCAACCAGTACTGTACCCCAGTGTTATAAAGTGACAGACCTGTCCCCACCAGTACTGTACCCCAGTGTTATACAGGGACAGACCTGTCCCAACCAGTACTGTACCCCAGTGTTATACAGGGACAGACCTGTCCACACCAGTACTGTACCCCAGTGTTATACAGGGACAGACCCGTCCCCACCAGTACTGTACCCCAGTGTTATACAATGACAGACCTCTCCCCACCAGTACTGTACCCCAGTGTTATACACTGACAGACCTGTCCCCACCAGTACTATACCCCAGTGTTATACAGGGACAGACCTGTCCCCACCAGTACTGTACCCAAGTGTTATACAGTGACAGACCTGTCCCCACCAGTACCGTACCCCAGTGTTACACAGGGACAGACCTGTCCCCACCAGTGCTGTACCCCAGTGTTATACAGGGACAGACCTGTCCCCACCAGTACTGTACCCCAGCGTTATACACTGACAGACCACTCCCCACCAGTACTGTACCCCAGTGTTATACAGGAACAGACCCATTCCCACCAGTACTATACCCCAGTGTTATACAGGGACAGACCTGTCCCCACCAGGACTGTACCCCAGTGTTATACAGGGACAGACCTGTCCCCACCAGTACTGTACCCCAGTGTTATACAGGGACAGACCCGTCCCCACCAGTACTCTACCCCAGTGTTATACATGGACAGACCTATCCCCACCAGTACTGTACCCCAGTGTTATACAGGGACAGACCTGTCCCAAACCAGGACTGTACCCCAGTGTTATACAGGGACAGACCTGTCCCCACCAGTACTGTACCCCAGTCTTATACAGGGACAGACCTGTCCCCACCAGTACTGTACCCCACTGTTATACAGGAACAGACGCATTCCCACCAGTACTGTACCCCAGTGTTATACAGGGACAGACCTGTCCCCACCAGGACTGTACCCCAGTGTTATACAGGGACAGACCTGTCCCCACCAGTACTGTACCCCAGTGTTATACAGTGACAGACCTGTCCCCACCAGTACCGTACCCCAGTGTTACACAGGGACAGACCTGTCCCCACCAGTACGGTACCCCAGTGTTATACAGTGACAGACCTGTCCCCATCAGTACTGTACCCCAGTGTTATACAGTGACAGACCTGTCCCCACCAGTACCGTACCCCAGTGTTATACAGGGACAGACCTGTCCCCACCAGTACCGTACCCCAGTGTTATACAGGGACAGACCCGTCCCCACCAGTACTGTACCCCAGTGTTATACAGGGACAGACCTGTCCCCACCAGTACTGTACCCCAGTGTTATACACTGACAGACCTGTCCCCACCAGTACTGCACCCCAGTGTTATACAGGGACAAACCCGCCCTCACCAGTACTGTACCCCAGTGTTATACAGGGACAGACCTGTCCCCACCAGTACTGTACCCCAGTGTTATACAGGGACAGACCTGTCCCCACCAGTACTGTGCCCCAGTGTTATACACTGACAGACCTGTCCCCATCAGTACTGTACCCCAGTGTTATACAGGGACAGACCTGTCCCCACCAGTACTGTACCCGAGTGTGAAACAGTGACAGACCTCTCCCCACCAGTACTGTACCCCAGTGTTATACAGGGACAGACCTGTCCCCACCAGTACTGTACCCCAGTGTTATACAGTGACAGACCCATTCCCGCCAGTACACTCCCCCAGCGTCATACAAGGACAGACCTGTCCCCACCAGTACTGTACCCCAGTGTTATACAGGGACAGACCTGTCCCCACCAGTACTGTACCCCAGTGTTATACAGGGACAGACCTGTCCCCACCAGTACTGTACCCCAGTATTATACAGGGACAGACCTGTCCCCACCAGTACTGTACCCTAGTGTTATACAGGGACAGACCTGTCCCCACCAGTACTGTACCCCAGTGTTACACAGTGACAGACCTGACCCCACCAGTACTGTACCCCAGTGTTATACAGTGACAGACCTGTCCCCACCAGTACTGTACCCCAGTGTTAAACAGGGACAGACCTGTCCCCACCAGTACTGTACCCCAGTGTTATACAGGGACAGACCTGTCCCAAACCAGGACTGTTCCCCAGTGTTATACACTGACAGACCTGTCCCCACCAGTACTGTACCCCAGTGTTATACAGTGACCGACCTGTCCCCACCAGTACCGTACCCAGTATTATACACTGACAGACAGTTCCCCACCAGTACTCTACCCCAGTGTGGTACAGGGACAGACCTGTCCCCACCAGTACTGTACCCCAGTGTTATACACTGACAGACCTCTCCCCACCAGTACTGTACCCCAGTGTTATACAGGGACAGACCCGTCCCCAACAGTACTGTACCCCAGTGTTATACAGCGACAGACCGGTCCCCACCAGTACTGCACCCCAGTGTTATACAGGGACAGACCTGTCCCGACCAGTACTGTACCCCAGTGTTATACAGTGACAGACCTGTCCCCACCAGGACCGTACCCCAGTGTTATACAGGGACAGACCTGTCCCCACCAGTACCGTACCCCAGTGTTATACAGGGACAGACCCGTCCCCACCAGTACTGTACCCCAGTGTTTTACAGGGACAGACCTGTCCCCACCAGTACTGTACCCCAGTGTTATACAGGGACAGGCCTGTCCCCACCAGTACTGTACCCCAGTGTTATACACTGACAGACCTGTCCCCACCAGTACTGTACCCCAGTGTTATACAGGGACAGACCTGTCCCCACCAGTACTGTACCCCAGTGTTATGCAGGGACAGACCTGTCCCCACCAGTACTGTACCCCAGTGTTATACACTGACAGACCTGTGCCCACCAGTACTGTACCCACGAGTTATACAATGACAGACCTGTCCCCACCAGTACTGTACCCCAGTGTTATACAGTGACAGACTGGTCCCCACCAGTACTGTACCCCAGTGTTATACACTGACAGACCTGTCCCCACCAGTACTATACCCCAGTGTTATACAGGGACAGACCTGTCCCCACCAGTACTGGACCCGAGTGTTATACAGTGACAGACCTGTCCCCACCAGTACCGTACCCCAGTGTTACACAGGGACAGACCTGTCCCCACCAGTGCTGTACCCCAGTGTTATACAGGGACAGACCTGTCCCCACCAGTACTGTACCCCAGTGTTATACACTGACAGACCTGTCCCCACCAGTACTGTACCCCAGTGTTATACAGTGACAGACCTGTCCCCACCAGTACTGTACCCCAGTGTTATACAGGGACAGACCTGTCCCAAACCAGGACTGTACCCCAGTGTTATACAGGGACAGACCTGTCCCCACCAGTACTGTACCCCAGTGTTATACAGGGACAGACCTGTCCCCACCAGTACTGTACCCCAGTGTTATACAGGGACAGACCTGTCCCCACCAGTACTGTACCCCAGTGTTATACAGGGACAGACCTGTCCCCACCAGTACTGTACCCCACTGTTATACAGGAACAGACCCATTCCCACCAGGACTATACCCCAGTGTTATACAGGGACAGACCGGTCCCCACCAGTACTGCACCCCAGTGTTATACAGGGACAGACCTGTCCCCACCAGGACTGTACCCCAGTGTTATACAGGGACAGACCTGTCCCCACCAGGACTGTACCCCAGTGTTATACAGTGACAGACCTGTCCCCACCAGTACTGTACCCCAGTGTTATACAGGGACAGACCTGTCCCCACCAGTACTGTACACCAGTGTTACACAGGGACAGACCTGTCCCCACCAGTACTGTACCCCAGTGTTATACAGGGACAGACCTGTCCCCACCACTACTGTACCCCAGTGTTATACAGTGACAGACCTGTCCCCATCAGTACTGTACCCCAGTATTATACAGTGACAGACCTGTCCCCCCAGTACTGTACCCCAGTGTTAGACAGGGACAGACCTGTCCCCACCAGTAATGTACCCAAGTGTTATACAGGGACAGACCCGTCCCCAACAGTACTGTACCCCAGTGTTATACAGGGACAGACCCGTCCCCACCAGTACTGTACCCCAGTGTTAGACAGGGACAGACCTGTCCCCACCAGTAATGTACCCCAGTGTTATACAGGGACAGACCTGTCCCCACCAGTACTGTACCCCAGTGTTATACAGGGACAAACCCGCCCACACCAGTACTGTACCCCAGTGTTATACAGGGACAGACCTGTCCCCACCAGTACTGTACCCCAGTGTTATACAGGGAAAGACCCGTCCCCACCAGTACTGTACCCCAGTGTTATACAGGGACAGACCTGTCCCCACCAGTACTGTACCCCAGTGTTACACAGGGACAGACCTGTCCCCACCAGTACTGTGCCCCAGTGTTATACACTGACAGACCTGTCCCCATCAGTACTGTACCCCAGTGTTATACAGGGACAGACCTGTCCCCACCAGTACTGTACCCCAGTATTATACAGGGACAGACCCGTCCCCACCAGTACTGTACCCCAGTGTTATACAGGGACAGACCTGTCCCCACCAGTACTGTACCCCAGTGTTATACACTGACAGACCTGTCCCCATCAGTACTGTACCCCAGTGTTATACAGGGACAGACCTGTCCCCCACCAGTACTGTACCCCAGTGTTATACAGGGACAGACCTGTCCCCACCAGTACTGTACCCCAGTGTTATACAGTGACAGACCTGTCCCCACCAGTACTGTACCCCAGTGTTATACAGGGACAGACCTGTCCCCACCAGTACTGTACCCTAGTGTTATACAGGGACAGACCTGTCCCCACCAGTACTGTACCCCAGTGTTACACAGTGACAGACCTGACCCCACCAGTACTGTACCCCAGTGTTATACAGTGACAGACCTGTCCCCACCAGTACTGTACCCCAGTGTTAAACAGGGACAGACCTGTCCCCACCAGTACTGTACCCCAGTGTTATACAGGGACAGACCTGTCCCAAACCAGGACTGTTCCCCAGTGTTATACACTGACAGACCTGTCCCCACCAGTACTGTACCCCAGTGTTATACAGTGACCGACCTGTCCCCACCAGTACCGTACCCAGTATTATACACTGACAGACAGTTCCCCACCAGTACTCTACCCCAGTGTGGTACAGGGACAGACCTGTCCCCACCAGTACTGTACCCCAGTGTTATACACTGACAGACCTCTCCCCACCATTACTGTACCCCAGTGTTATACAGGGACAGACCTCTCCCCACCATTACTGTACCCCAGTGTTATACAGGGACAGACCTGTCCCCACCAGTACTGTACCCCAGTGTTATACAGTGACAGACCTGTCCCCACCAGTACTGTACCCCAGTGTTATACAGGGACAGACCCGTCCCCAACAGTACTGTACCCCAGTGTTATACAGGGACAGACCGGTCCCCACCAGTACTGCACCCCAGTGTTATACAGGGACAGACCTGTCCCCACCAGTACTGTACCCCAGTGTTATACAGTGACAGACCTGTCCCCACCAGGACCGTACCCCAGTGTTATACAGGGACAGACCTGTCCCCACCAGGACAGTACCCCAGTGTTATACAGGGACAGACCCGTCCCCACCAGTACTGCACCCCAGTGTTATACAGGGACAGACCTGTCCCCACCAGTACTGTACCCCAGTGTTATACAGGGACAGACCTGTCCCCAGCAGTACTGTACCCCAGTGTTATACAGGGACAGACCGGTCCCCACCAGTACTGTACCCCAGTGTTATACAGTGACAGACCTGTCCCCACCAGTACTGTACCCCAGTGTTATACAGGGACAGACCTGTCCCCACCAGTACTGCACCCCAGTGTTATACAGGGACAGACCTGTCCCCACCAGTACTGTACCCCAGTGTTATACAGTGACAGACCTGTCCCCACCAGGACCGTACCCCAGTGTTATACAGGGACAGACCTGTCCCCACCAGTACCGTACCCCAGTGTTATACAGGGACAGACCCGTCCCCACCAGTACTGTACCCCAGTGTTATACAGGGACAGACCTGTCCCCACCAGTACTGTACCCCAGTGTTAAACAGGGACAGACCTGTCCCCAGCAGTACTGTACCCCAGTGTTATACAGGGACAGACCTGTCCCCACCAGTACTGTATCCCAGTGTTATACAGTGACAGACCTGTCCCCACCAGGACCGTACCCCAGTGTTATACAGGGACAGACCTGTCCCCACCAGTACCGTACCCCAGTGTTATACAGGGACAGACCCGTCCCCACCAGTACTGTACCCCAGTGTTATACAGTGACAGACCTGTCCCCACCAGTACTGTACCCCAGTGTTAAACAGGGACAGACCTGTCCCCAGCAGTACTGTACCCCAGTGTTATACAGGGACAGACCTGTCCCCACCAGTACTGTACCCCAGTGTTATACAGGGACAGACCTGTCCCCACCAGTACTGCACCTCAGTGTTATACCGTGACAGACCTGTCCCCACCAGTACTGTACCCCAGTGTTATACAGGGACAGATGTCCCCCCCAGTACTGTACCCCAGTGTTATACACTGACAGACCTGTCCCCACCAGTACTGTACCCCAATGTCATACATTGACAGACCTGTCCCCACCAGTACTGTACCCCAGTGTTATACAGGGACAGACCTGTCCCCACCAGTACAGTACCCCAATGTTATACATTGACAGACCAGTCCCCACCAGTACTGTACCCCAGTGTTATACAATGACAGACCCGTCCCCACCAGTACTGTACCCCAGTGTTATACAGGGACAGACCTGTCCCCACCAGTACAGTACCCCAATGTTATACATTAACAGACCAGTCCCCACCAGTACTGTACCCCAGTGTTATACAATGACAGACCTGTCCCCACCAGTACTGTAACCCAGGGTTATACAGTGACAGACCTGTCCCCACCAGTACTGTACCCCAGTGTTATACAGGGACAGACCTGTCCCCACCAGTACTGTACCCCAGTGTTATACAGTGACAGACCTGTCCCCACCAGGACCGTACCCCAGTGTTATACAGGGACAGACCGGTCCCCACCAGTACTGCACCCCAGTGTTATACAGGGACAGACCTGTCCCCACCAGTACTGCACCCCAGTGTTATACAGGGACAGACCTGTCCCCACCAGTACTGTACCCCAGTGTTATACAGGGACAAACCCGCCCCCACCAGTACTGTACCCCAGTGTTCTACAGGGACAGACCTGTCCCCACCAGTACTGTACCCCAGTGTTATACAAGGACAGACCTGTCCCCACCAGTACTGTACCCCAGTGTTATACAGGGACAGACCCGTCCCCAACAGTACTGTACCCCAGTGTTATACAGGGACAGACCGGTCCCCACCAGTACTGCACCCCAGTGTTATACAGGGACAGACCTGTCCCCCCCCAGTACTGTACCCCAGTGTTATACACGGACAGACCCGTCCCCAACAGTACTGTACCCCAGTGTTATACAGGGACAGACCTGTCCCCACCAGTACTGTACCCCAGTGTTATACACTGACAGACCCGTCCCCACCAGTACTGTACCCCAGTGTTATACAGGGACAGACCTGTCCCCACCAGTACTGTACCCCAGTGTTATACAGTGACAGACCTGTCCCCACCAGGACCGTACCCCAGTGTTATACAGGGACAGACCTGTCCCCACCAGTACCGTACCCCAGTGTTATACAGGGACAGACCCGTCCCCACCAGTACTGTACCCCAGTGTTATACAGGGACAGACCTGTCCCCACCAGTACTGTACCCCAGTGTTAAACAGGGACAGACCTGTCCCCAGCAGTACTGTACCCCAGTGTTATACAGGGACAGACCTGTCCCCAGCAGTACTGTACCCCAGTGTCATACATTGACAGACCTGTCCCCACCAGTACTGTACCCCAGTGTTATACAGGGACAGACCTGTCCCCACCAGTACAGTACCCCAATGTTATACATTGACAGACCTGTCCCCACCAGTACTGTACCCCAGTGTTATACAATGACAGACCCGTCCCCACCAGTACTGTACCCCAGTGTTATACAGGGACAGACCTGTCCCCACCAGTACTGTACCTCAGTGTTATACATTGACAGACCTGTCCCCACCAGTACAGTCCCCCAGCGTCATACAGGGACAGACCTGTCCCCACCAGTACTGTACCCTAGTGTTGTACAGGGACAGACCTGTCCCCACCAGTACTGTACCCCAGTGTTATACAGGGACAGACCTGTCCCCACCAGTACTGTACCCCAGTGTTATACAGGGACAGAACTGTCCCCACCAGTACTGTATCCCAGTGTTAAACAGGGACAGACCTGTCCCCACCAGTACTGTACCCCAGTGTTATACAGTGACAGACCTGTCCCCACCAGTACTGTACCCCAGTGTTATACAGGGACAGACCTGTCCCCACCAGTACTGTACCCCAGTGTTATACAGGGACAGACCCATTCCCACCAGTACATGCCCCCAGCGTCATCCAGGGACAGACCTGTCCCCACCAGTACTGTACCCCAGTGTTATACAGGGACAGACCTGTCCCCACCAGTACTGTACCCCAGTGTTATACAGGGACAGACCTGTCCCCACCAGTACTGTACCCTAGTGTTATACACGAACAGACCTGTCCCCACCAGTCCTCTACCCCAGTGTTTTACAGGGACCGACCTGTCCCCACCAGTACTGTACCCCAGTGTTATACAGGGACAGACCTGTCCCCACCAGTACTGTACCCCAGTGTTATGCAGGGACAGACCTGTCCCCACCAGTACTGTACCCCAGTGTTATACACTGACAGACCTGTCCCCACCAGTACTGTACCCACGAGTTATACAATGACAGACCTGTCCCCACCAGTACTGTACCCCAGTGTTATACAGTGACAGACCGGTCCCCACCAGTACTGTACCCCAGTGTTATACAGGGACAGACCTGTCCCCACCAGTACTGTACCCCAGTGTTATACAGGGACAGACCTGTCCCCACCAGTACTGTACCCCAGTGTTATACAGGGACAGACCTGTCCCCACCAGGACTGTACCCCAGAGTTATACACTGACAGACCTGTCCCCACCAGTACTGTACCCCAGTGTTATACAGTGACAGACCTGTCCCCACCAGTACTGTACCCCAGTGTTATACAGTGACAGACCCGTCCCCACCAGTACTGTACCCCAGTGTTATACAGGGACAGACCTGTCCCCACCAGTACTGTACCCCAGTGTTATACAGGGACAGACCTGTCCCCACCAGTACTGTACCCCAGTGTTATGCAGGGACAGACATGTCCGCACCAGTACTGTACCCCAGTGTTATACACTGACAGACCTGTCCCCACCAGTACTGTACCCACGAGTTATACAATGACAGACCTGTCCCCACCAGTACTGTACCCCAGTGTTATACAGGGACAGACCTGTCCCCACCAGTACTGTACCCCAGTGTTATACAGGGACAGACCTGTCCCCACCAGTACTGTACCCCAGTGTTATACACTGACAGACCCGTCCCCACCAGTACTGTACCCCAGTGTTATACAGGGACAGACCTGTCCCCAAACGTACTGTACACCAGTGTTATACAGGGACAGACCTGTCCCCACCAGTACTGAACCCCAGTGTTATACACTGACAGACCACTCCCCACCAGTACTGTACCCCAGTGTTATACAGGGACAGACCTGTCCCCACCAGTACTGTACCCCAGTGTTATGCAGGGATAGACCTGTCCCAACCAGTACCGTATCCCAGTGTTATACAGTGACAGACCCGTCCCCACCAGTACTGTACTCCAGTGTTATACACTGACAGACCCGTCCCCACCAGTACTGTACCCCAGAGTTATACACTGACAGACCTGTCCCCACCAGTACTGTACCCCAGTGTTATACAGTGACAGACCTGTCCCCACCAGTACTGTACCCCAGTGTTATACAGTGACAGACCCGTCCCCACCAGTACTGTACCCCAGTGTTATACAGGGACAGACCTGTCCCCACCAGTACTGTACCCCAGTGTTATACAGGGACAGACCTGTCCCCACCAGTACTGTACCCCAGTGTTATGCAGGGACAGACATGTCCGCACCAGTACTGTACCCCAGTGTTATACACTGACAGACCTGTCCCCACCAGTACTGTACCCACGAGTTATACAATGACAGACCTGTCCCCACCAGTACTGTACCCCAGTGTTATACAGGGACAGACCTGTCCCCACCAGTACTGTACCCCAGTGTTATACAGGGACAGACCTGTCCCCACCAGTACTGTACCCCAGTGTTATACACTGACAGACCCGTCCCCACCAGTACTGTACCCCAGTGTTATACAGGGACAGACCTGTCCCCAAACGTACTGTACACCAGTGTTATACAGGGACAGACCTGTCCCCACCAGTACTGAACCCCAGTGTTATACACTGACAGACCACTCCCCACCAGTACTGTACCCCAGTGTTATACAGGGACAGACCTGTCCCCACCAGTACTGTACCCCAGTGTTATGCAGGGATAGACCTGTCCCAACCAGTACCGTATCCCAGTGTTATACAGTGACAGACCCGTCCCCACCAGTACTGTACTCCAGTGTTATACACTGACAGACCCGTCCCCACCAGTACTGTACCCCAGTGTTATACAGGGACAGACCTGTCCCCACCAGGACTGTACCCCAGTGTTATACAGGGACAGACCTGTCCCCACCAGTACTGTACCCCAGTGTTATACAGGGACAGACCTGTCCCCACCAGTACCGTACCCCAGTGTTATATAGGGACAGACCTGTCCCCACCAGTACCGTACTCCAGTGTTATACAGGGACAGACCTGTCCCCACCAGTACCGTACCCCAGTGTTATACAGGGACAGACCCGTCCCCACCAGTACTGTACCCCAGTGTTATACAGTGACAAACCCGCCCCCACCAGTACTGTACCCCAGTGTTATACAGGGACAGACCTGTCCCCACCAGTTCCGTATCGCAGTGTTATACAGTGACAGACCCGTCCCCACCAGTACTGTACTCCAGTGTCATACACTGACAGACCCGTCCCCACCAGTACTGTACTCCAGTGTTATACACTGACAGACCCGTCCCCACCAGTACTGTACCCCAGTGTTATACAGGGACAGACCCATTCCCGCCAGTACAGTCCCCCAGCGTCATACAAGGACAGACCTGTCCCCACCAGTACTGTACCCCAGTGTTATACAGGGACAGACCTGTCCCCACCAGTACTGTACCCCAGTGTTATACAGGGACAGACCTGTCCCCACCAGTACTGTACCCTAGTGTTATACAGGGACAGACCTGTCCCCACCAGTACTGTACCCCAGTGTTACACAGTGACAGACCTGACCCCACCAGTACTGTACCCCAGTGTTATACAGTGACAGACCTGTCCCCACCAGTACTGTACCCCAGCGTTAAACAGGGACAGACCTGTCCCCACCAGTACTGTACCCCAGTGTTATACAGGGACAGACCTGTCCCAAACCAGGACTGTTCCCCAGTGTTATACACTGACAGACCTGTCCCCACCAGTACTGTACCCCAGTGTTATACAGTGACCGACCTGTCCCCACCAGTACCGTACCCAGTATTATACACTGACAGACAATTCCCCACCAGTACTCTACCCCAGTGTGGTACAGGGACGGACCTGTCCCCACCAGTACTGTACCCCAGTGTTATACAGGGACAGACCTGTCCTCACCAGCACTGTACCCCAGTGTTATACACTGACAGACCTCTCCCCACCAGTACTGTACCCCAGTGTTATACACTGACAGACCTGTCCCCACCAGTACTGTACCCCAGTGTTATACAGGGACAGACCTGTCCCCACCAGTACTGTACCCCAGTGTTATACAGGGACAGACCCGTCCGCACCAGTACCGTACCCCAGTGTTATACAGTGACAGACCTGTCCCCACCAGTACTGTACCCCAGTGTTATACAGGGACAGACCTGTCCCCATCAGTACTGTACCCCAGTGTTATACACTGACAGACCTGTCCCCACCAGTACGGTACCCCAGTGTTATACAGTGACAGACCCGTCCGCACCAGTACTGTACCCCAGTGTTATACACTGATAGACCTGTCCCCACCAGTACTGTACCCCAGTGTTATACAGGGACAGACCCGTCCCCACCAGTACTGTACCCCAGTGTTATACAGGGACAGACCTGTCCCCACCAGTACTGTACCCCAGTGTTATACAGGGACAGACCTGTCCCCACCAGTACTGTACCCCAGTGTTATACACTGACAGACCCGTCCCCACCAGTACTGTACCCCAGTGTTATACAATGACAGACCTCTCCCCACCAGTACTGTACCCCAGTGTTATACACTGACAGACCTGTCCCCACCAGTACTATACCCCAGTGTTATACAGGGACAGACCTGTCCCCACCAGTACTGTACCCGAGTGTTATACAGTGACAGACCTGTCCCCACCAGTACCGTACCCCAGTGTTACACAGGGACAGACCTGTCCCCACCAGTGCTGTACCCCAGTGTTATACAGGGACAGACCTGTCCCCACCAGTACTGTACCCCAGCGTTATACACTGACAGACCACTCCCCACCAGTACTGTACCCCAGTGTTATACAGGAACAGACCCATTCCCACCAGTACTATACCCCAGTGTTATACAGGGACAGACCTGTCCCCACCAGGACTGTACCCCAGTGTTATACAGGGACAGACCTGTCCCCACCAGTACTGTACCCCAGTGTTATACAGGGACAGACCCGTCCCCACCAGTACTCTACCCCAGTGTTATACATGGACAGACCTGTCCCCACCAGTACTGTACCCCAGTGTTATACAGGGACAGACCTGTCCCAAACCAGGACTGTACCCCAGTGTTATACAGGGACAGACCTGTCCCCACCAGTACTGTACCCCAGTCTTATACAGGGACAGACCTGTCACCAACAGTACTGTACCCCACTGTTATACAGGAACAGACGCATTCCCACCAGTACTGTACCCCAGTGTTATACAGGGACAGACCTGTCCCCACCAGGACTGTACCCCAGTGTTATACAGGGACAGACCTGTCCCCACCAGTACTGTACCCCAGTGTTATACATTGACAGACCTGTCCCCACCAGTACCGTACCCCAGTGTTACACAGGGACAGACCTGTCCCCACCAGTACGGTACCCCAGTGTTATACAGTGACAGACCTGTCCCCATCAGTACTGTACCCCAGTGTTATACAGTGACAGACCTGTCCCCACCAGTACCGTACCCCAGTGTTATACAGGGACAGACCTGTCCCCACCAGTACCGTACCCCAGTGTTATACAGGGACAGACCCGTCCCCACCAGTACTGTACCCCAGTGTTATACAGGGACAGACCTGTCCCCACCAGTACTGTACCCCAGTGTTATACACTGACAGACCTGTCCCCACCAGTACTGCACCCCAGTGTTATACAGGGACAAACCCGCCCTCACCAGTACTGTACCCCAGTGTTATACAGGGACAGACCTGTCCCCACCAGTACTGTACCCCAGTGTTATACAGGGACAGACCTGTCCCCACCAGTACTGTGCCCCAGTGTTATACACTGACAGACCTGTCCCCATCAGTACTGTACCCCAGTGTTATACAGGGACAGACCTGTCCCCACCAGTACTGTACCCGAGTGTGAAACAGTGACAGACCTCTCCCCACCAGTACTGTACCCCAGTGTTATACAGGGACAGACCTGTCCCCACCAGTACTGTACCCCAGTGTTATACAGTGACAGACCCATTCCCGCCAGTACACTCCCCCAGCGTCATACAAGGACAGACCTGTCCCCACCAGTACTGTACCCCAGTGTTATACAGGGACAGACCTGTCCCCACCAGTACTGTACCCCAGTGTTATACAGGGACAGACCTGTCCCCACCAGTACTGTACCCCAGTATTATACAGGGACAGACCTGTCCCCACCAGTACTGTACCCTAGTGTTATACAGGGACAGACCTGTCCCCACCAGTACTGTACCCCAGTGTTACACAGTGACAGACCTGACCCCACCAGTACTGTACCCCAGTGTTATACAGTGACAGACCTGTCCCCACCAGTACTGTACCCCAGTGTTAAACAGGGACAGACCTGTCCCCACCAGTACTGTACCCCAGTGTTATACAGGGACAGACCTGTCCCAAACCAGGACTGTTCCCCAGTGTTATACACTGACAGACCTGTCCCCACCAGTACTGTACCCCAGTGTTATACAGTGACCGACCTGTCCCCACCAGTACCGTACCCAGTATTATACACTGACAGACAGTTCCCCACCAGAACTCTACCCCAGTGTGGTACAGGGACAGACCTGTCCCCACCAGTACTGTACCCCAGTGTTATACACTGACAGACCTCTCCCCACCAGTACTGTACCCCAGTGTTATACAGGGACAGACCCGTCCCCAACAGTACTGTACCCCAGTGTTATACAGCGACAGACCGGTCCCCACCAGTACTGCACCCCAGTGTTATACAGGGACAGACCTGTCCCCACCAGTACTGTACCCCAGTGTTATACAGTGACAGACCTGTCCCCACCAGGACCGTACCCCAGTGTTATACAGGGACAGACCTGTCCCCACCAGTACCGTACCCCAGTGTTATACAGGGACAGACCCGTCCCCACCAGTACTGTACCCCAGTGTTTTACAGGGACAGACCTGTCCCCACCAGTACTGTACCCCAGTGTTATACAGGGACAGGCCTGTCCCCACCAGTACTGTACCCCAGTGTTATACACTGACAGACCTGTCCCCACCAGTACTGTACCCCAGTGTTATACAGGGACAGACCTGTCCCCACCAGTACTGTACCCCAGTGTTATGCAGGGACAGACCTGTCCCCACCAGTACTGTACCCCAGTGTTATACACTGACAGACCTGTGCCCACCAGTACTGTACCCACGAGTTATACAATGACAGACCTGTCCCCACCAGTACTGTACCCCAGTGTTATACAGTGACAGACTGGTCCCCACCAGTACTGTACCCCAGTGTTATACACTGACAGACCTGTCCCCACCAGTACTATACCCCAGTGTTATACAGGGACAGACCTGTCCCCACCAGTACTGGACCCGAGTGTTATACAGTGACAGACCTGTCCCCACCAGTACCGTACCCCAGTGTTACACAGGGACAGACCTGTCCCCACCAGTACTGTACCCCAGTGTTATACACTGACAGACCTGTCCCCACCAGTACTGTACCCCAGTGTTATACAGTGACAGACCTGTCCCCACCAGTACTGTACCCCAGTGTTATACAGGGACAGACCTGTCCCAAACCAGGACTGCACCCCAGTGTTATACAGGGACAGACCTGTCCCCACCAGTACTGTACCCCAGTGTTATACAGGGACAGACCTGTCCCCACCAGTACTGTACCCCAGTGTTATACAGGGACAGACCTGTCCCCACCAGTACTGTACCCCAGTGTTATACAGGGACAGACCTGTCCCCACCAGTACTGTACCCCACTGTTATACAGGAACAGACCCATTCCCACCAGTACTATACCCCAGTGTTATACAGGGACAGACCGGTCCCCACCAGTACTGCACCCCAGTGTTATACAGGGACAGACCTGTCCCCACCAGGACTGTACCCCAGTGTTATACAGGGACAGACCTGTCCCCACCAGGACTGTACCCCAGTGTTATACAGTGACAGACCTGTCCCCACCAGTACTGTACCCCAGTGTTATACAGGGACAGACCTGTCCCCACCAGTACTGTACACCAGTGTTACACAGGGACAGACCTGTCCCCACCAGTACTGTACCCCAGTGTTATACAGGGACAGACCTGTCCCCACCAGTACTGTACCCCAGTGTTATACAGTGACAGACCTGTCCCCATCAGTACTGTACCCCAGTGTTATACAGTGACAGACCTGTCCCCCCAGTACTGTACCCCAGTGTTAGACAGGGACAGACCTGTCCCCACCAGTAATGTACCCCAGTGTTATACAGGGACAGACCCGTCCCCAACAGTACTGTACCCCAGTGTTATACAGGGACAGACCCGTCCCCACCAGTACTGTACCCCAGTGTTAGACAGGGACAGACCTGTCCCCACCAGTAATGTACCCCAGTGTTATACAGGGACAGACCTGTCCCCACCAGTACTGTACCCCAGTGTTATACAGGGACAAACCCGCCCACACCAGTACTGTACCCCAGTGTTATACAGGGACAGACCTGTCCCCACCAGTACTGTACCCCAGTGTTATACAGGGAAAGACCCGTCCCCACCAGTACTGTACCCCAGTGTTATACAGGGACAGACCTGTCCCCACCAGTACTGTACCCCAGTGTTACACAGGGACAGACCTGTCCCCACCAGTACTGTGCCCCAGTGTTATACACTGACAGACCTGTCCCCATCAGTACTGTACCCCAGTGTTATACAGGGACAGACCTGTCCCCACCAGTACTGTACCCCAGTATTATACAGGGACAGACCCGTCCCCACCAGTACTGTACCCCAGTGTTATACAGGGACAGACCTGTCCCCACCAGTACTGTACCCCAGTGTTATACACTGACAGACCTGTCCCCATCAGTACTGTACCCCAGTGTTATACAGGGACAGACCTGTCCCCCACCAGTACTGTACCCCAGTGTTATACAGGGACAGACCTGTCCCCACCAGTACTGTACCCCAGTGTTATACAGTGACAGACCTGTCCCCACCAGTACTGTACCCCAGTGTTATACAGGGACAGACCTGTCCCCACCAGTACTGTACCCTAGTGTTATACAGGGACAGACCTGTCCCCACCAGTACTGTACCCCAGTGTTACACAGTGACAGACCTGACCCCACCAGTACTGTACCCCAGTGTTATACAGTGACAGACCTGTCCCCACCAGTACTGTACCCCAGTGTTAAACAGGGACAGACCTGTCCCCACCAGTACTGTACCCCAGTGTTATACAGGGACAGACCTGTCCCAAACCAGGACTGTTCCCCAGTGTTATACACTGACAGACCTGTCCCCACCAGTACTGTACCCCAGTGTTATACAGTGACAGACCTGTCCCCACCAGGACCGTACCCCAGTGTTATACAGGGACAGACCTGTCCCCACCAGTACCGTACCCCAGTGTTATACAGGGACAGACCCGTCCCCACCAGTACTGTACCCCAGTGTTATACAGGGACAGACCTGTCCCCACCAGTACTGTACCCCAGTGTTAAACAGGGACAGACCTGTCCCCAGCAGTACTGTACCCCAGTGTTATACAGGGACAGACCTGTCCCCACCAGTACTGTATCCCAGTGTTATACAGTGACAGACCTGTCCCCACCAGGACCGTACCCCAGTGTTATACAGGGACAGACCTGTCCCCACCAGTACCGTACCCCAGTGTTATACAGGGACAGACCCGTCCCCACCAGTACTGTACCCCAGTGTTATACAAGGACAGACCTGTCCCCACCAGTACTGTACCCCAGTGTTAAACAGGGACAGACCTGTCCCCAGCAGTACTGTACCCCAGTGTTATACAGGGACAGACCTGTCCCCACCAGTACTGTACCCCAGTGTTATACAGGGACAGACCTGTCCCCACCAGTACTGCACCTCAGTGTTATACCGTGACAGACCTGTCCCCACCAGTACTGTACCCCAGTGTTATACAGGGACAGACCTGTCCCCACCAGTACTGCACCTCAGTGTTATACCGTGACAGACCTGTCCCCACCAGTACTGTACCCCAGTGTTATACAGGGACAGACCTGTCCCCACCAGTACTGCACCTCAGTGTTATACCGTGACAGACCTGTCCCCACCAGTACTGTACCCCAATGTTATACATTGACAGACCAGTCCCCACCAGTACTGTACCTCAGTGTTATACATTGACAGACCAGTCCCCACCAGTACTGTACCCCAGTGTTATACAATGACAGACCTGTCCCCACCAGTACAGTCCCCCAGCGTCATACAGGGACAGACCTGTCCCCACCAGTACTGTACCCTAGTGTTGTACAGGGACAGACCTGTCCCCACCAGTACTGTACCCCAGTGTTATACAGGGACAGACCTGTCCCCACCAGTACTGTACCCCAGTGTTATACAGGGACAGAACTGTCCCCACCAGTACTGTATCCCAGTGTTAAACAGGGACAGACCTGTCCCCACCAGTACTGTACCCCAGTGTTATACAGTGACAGACCTGTCCCCACCAGTACTGTACCCCAGTGTTATACAGGGACAGACCTGTCCCCACCAGTACTGTACCCCAGTGTTATACAGGGACAGACCCATTCCCACCAGTACATGCCCACAGCGTCATCCAGGGACAGACCTGTCCCCACCAGTACTGTACCCCAGTGTTATACAGGGACAGACCTGTCCCCACCAGTACTGTACCCCAGTGTTATACAGGGACAGACCTGTCCCCACCAGTACTGTACCCCAGTGTTATACACTGACAGACCTGTCCCCACCAGTACTGTACCCACGAGTTATACAATGACAGACCTGTCCCCACCAGTACTGTACCCCAGTGTTATACAGTGACAGACCGGTCCCCACCAGTACTGTACCCCAGTGTTATACAGGGACAGACCTGTCCCCACCAGTACTGTACCCCAGTGTTATACAGGGACAGACCTGTCCCCACCAGTACTGTACCCCAGTGTTATACAGGGACAGACCTGTCCCCACCAGGACTGTACCCCAGAGTTATACACTGACAGACCTGTCCCCACCAGTACTGTACCCCAGTGTTATACAGTGACAGACCTGTCCCCACCAGTACTGTACCCCAGTGTTATACAGTGACAGACCCGTCCCCACCAGTACTGTACCCCAGTGTTATACAGGGACAGACCTGTCCCCACCAGTACTGTACCCCAGTGTTATACAGGGACAGACCTGTCCCCACCAGTACTGTACCCCAGTGTTATGCAGGGACAGACATGTCCGCACCAGTACTGTACCCCAGTGTTATACACTGACAGACCTGTCCCCACCAGTACTGTACCCACGAGTTATACAATGACAGACCTGTCCCCACCAGTACTGTACCCCAGTGTTATACAGGGACAGACCTGTCCCCACCAGTACTGTACCCCAGTGTTATACAGGGACAGACCTGTCCCCACCAGTACTGTACCCCAGTGTTATACACTGACAGACCCGTCCCCACCAGTACTGTACCCCAGTGTTATACAGGGACAGACCTGTCCCCAAACGTACTGTACACCAGTGTTATACAGGGACAGACCTGTCCCCACCAGTACTGAACCCCAGTGTTATACACTGACAGACCACTCCCCACCAGTACTGTACCCCAGTGTTATACAGGGACAGACCTGTCCCCACCAGTACTGTACCCCAGTGTTATGCAGGGATAGACCTGTCCCAACCAGTACCGTATCCCAGTGTTATACAGTGACAGACCCGTCCCCACCAGTACTGTACTCCAGTGTTATACACTGACAGACCCGTCCCCACCAGTACTGTACCCCAGAGTTATACACTGACAGACCTGTCCCCACCAGTACTGTACCTCAGTGTTATACAGTGACAGACCTGTCCCCACCAGTACTGTACCCCAGTGTTATACAGTGACAGACCCGTCCCCACCAGTACTGTACCCCAGTGTTATACAGGGACAGACCTGTCCCCACCAGTACTGTACCCCAGTGTTATACAGGGACAGACCTGTCCCCACCAGTACTGTACCCCAGTGTTATGCAGGGACAGACATGTCCGCACCAGTACTGTACCCCAGTGTTATACACTGACAGACCTGTCCCCACCAGTACTGTACCCACGAGTTATACAATGACAGACCTGTCCCCACCAGTACTGTACCCCAGTGTTATACAGGGACAGACCTGTCCCCACCAGTACTGTACCCCAGTGTTATACAGGGACAGACCTGTCCCCACCAATACTGTACCCCAGTGTTATACACTGACAGACCCGTCCCCACCAGTACTGTACCCCAGTGTTATACAGGGACAGACCTGTCCCCACCAGGACTGTACCCCAGTGTTATACAGGGACAGACCTGTCCCCACCAATACTGTACCCCAGTGTTATACACTGACAGACCCGTCCCCACCAGTACTGTACCCCAGTGTTATACAGGGACAGACCTGTCCCCACCAGTACTGAACCCCAGTGTTATACAGTGACAGACCCGTCCCCACCAGTACTGTACTCCAGTGTTATACACTGACAGACCCGTCCCCACCAGTACTGTACCCCAGTGTTATACAGGGACAGACCTGTCCCCACCAGGACTGTACCCCAGTGTTATACAGGGACAGACCTGTCCCCACCAGTACTGTACCCCAGTGTTCTACAGGGACAGACCTGTCCCCACCAGTACTGTACCCCAGTGTTATACAGGGACAGACCTGTCCCCACCAGTACTGTACCCCAGTCTTATACAGGGACAGACCTGTCCCCACCAGGACTGTACCCCAGTGTTATACAGGGACAGACCTGTCCCCACCAGTACTGTACCCCAGTGTTATACAGGGACAGACCTGTCTCCACCAGTACTGTACCCCAGTGTTATACACGGACAGACCTCTCCCCACCAGTACTGTACCCCAGTGTTATACACTGACAGACCTGTCCCCAACAGTACTGTACACCAGTGTTATACAGGGACAGACCTGTCCCCACCAGTACTGTACCCCAGTGTTTTACACTGACAGACCACCCCCCACCAGTACTGTCCCCCAGTGTTATACAGGGACAGACCTGTCCCCACCAGTACCGTACCCCAGTGTTATATAGGGACAGACCTGTCCCCACCAGTACCGTACTCCAGTGTTATACAGGGACAGACCTGTCCCCACCATTACCGTACCCCAGTGTTATACAGGGACAGACCCGTCCCCACCAGTACTGTACCCCAGTGTTATACAGTGACAAACCCGCCCCCACCAGTACTGTACCCCAGTGTTATACAGGGACAGACCTGTCCCCACCAGTTCCGTATCGCAGTGTTATACAGTGACAGACCCGTCCCCACCAGTACTGTACTCCAGTGTCATACACTGACAGACCCGTCCCCACCAGTACTGTACTCCAGTGTTATACACTGACAGACCCGTCCCCACCAGTACTGTACCCCAGTGTTATACAGGGACAGACCCATTCCCGCCAGTACAGTCCCCCAGCGTCATACAAGGACAGACCTGTCCCCACCAGTACTGTACCCCAGTGTTATACAGGGACAGACCTGTCCCCACCAGTACTGTACCCCAGTGTTACACAGTGACAGACCTGACCCCACCAGTACTGTACCCCAGTGTTATACAGTGACAGACCTGTCCCCACCAGTACTGTACCCCAGCGTTAAACAGGGACAGACCTGTCCCCACCAGTACTGTACCCCAGTGTTATACAGGGACAGACCTGTCCCAAACCAGGACTGTTCCCCAGTGTTATACACTGACAGACCTGTCCCCACCAGTACTGTACCCCAGTGTTATACAGTGACCGACCTGTCCCCACCAGTACCGTACCCAGTATTATACACTGACAGACAATTCCCCACCAGTACTCTACCCCAGTGTGGTACAGGGACGGACCTGTCCCCACCAGTACTGTACCCCAGTGTTATACAGGGACAGACCTGTCCTCACCAGCACTGTACCCCAGTGTTATACACTGACAGACCTCTCCCCACCAGTACTGTACCCCAGTGTTATACACTGACAGACCTGTCCCCACCAGTACTGTACCCCAGTGTTATACAGGGACAGACCTGTCCCCACCAGTACTGTACCCCAGTGTTATACAGGGACAGACCCGTACGCACCAGTACCGTACCCCAGTGTTATACAGTGACAGACCTGTCCCCACCAGTACTGTACCCCAGTGTTATACAGGGACAGACCCGTCCGCACCAGAACCGTACCCGAGTGTTATACAGTGACAGACCCGTCCCCATCAGTACTGTACCCCAGTGTTATACACTGACAGACCTGTCCCCACCAGTACGGTACCCCAGTGTTATACAGTGACAGACCCGTCCGCACCAGTACTGTACCCCAGTGTTATACACTGATAGACCTGTCCACACCAGTACTGTACCCCAGTGTTATACAGGGACAGACCCGTCCCCACCAGTACTGTACCCCAGTGTTATACAGGGACAGACCTGTCCCCACCAGTACTGTACCCCAGTGTTATACAGTGACAGACCTGTCCCCACCAGTACTGTACCCCAGTGTTATACACTGACAGACCTGTCCCCACCAGAACTGTACCCCAGTATTATACAGGGACAGACCTGTCCCCACCAGTACTGTACCCCAGTGTTATACAGGGACAGACCTGTCCCCACCAGTACTGTACCCCAGTGTTATACACTGACAGACCCGTCCCCACCAGTACTGTACCCCAGTGTTATACAGGGACAGACCTGTCCCCACCAGTACTGTACCCCAGTGTTATACAGTGACAGACCTGTCCCCAACAGTACTGTACCCCAGTGTTATACAGTGACAGACCTGTCCCCACCAGTACTATACCCCAATGTTATACAGTGACAGACCAGTCCCCAACAGTACTGTACCCCAGTGTTATACACGGACAGACCCGTCCCCAACAGTACTGTACCCCAGTGTTATACAGGGACAGACCTGTCCCCACCAGTACTGTACCCCAGTGTTATAAAGTGACAGACCTGTCCCCACCAGTACTGTACCCCAGTGTTGTACAGGGACAGACCTGTCCCAACCAGTACTGTACCCCAGTGTTATAAAGTGACAGACCTGTCCCCACCAGTACGGTACCCCAGTGTTACACAGTGACAGACCTGTCCCCACCAGTACTGTACCCCAGTGTTATACAGGGACAGACCTGTCCCAACCAGTACTGTACCCCAGTGTTATAAAGTGAGAGACCTGTCCCCACCAGTACGGTACCCCAGTGTTATACAGGGACAGACCAGTCCCCACCAGTTCTGTACCCCAGTGTTATACAGTGACAGACCTGTCCCCACCAGGACTGTATCCCAGTGTTATACACTGACAGACCTGTCCCCCCCCAGTACTGCACCCCAGTGTTATACAGGGACAGACCTGTCCCCCCCCAGTACTGTACCCCAGTGTTATACACTGACAGACCTGTCCCCACCAGTACTGTACCCCAGTGTTATACAGTCACAGAGCTGTCCCCCCCAGTACTGTACCCCAGTGTTGTACACTGACAGACCTGTCCCCACCAGTACTGTACACCAGTGTTATACAGGGACAGACCTGTCCCCACCAGTACTGTACCCCAGTGTAATACAGGGACAGACCTGTCCCCACCAGTACTGTACCCCAGTGTTATACAGGGACAGACCTGTCCCCACCAGTACTGTACCCCAGTGTTATACACTGACAGACCCGTCCCCACCAGTACTGTACCCCAGTGTTATACAGGGACAGACCTGTCCCCACCAGTACTGTACCCCAGTGTTATACAGTGACAGACCTGTCCCCACCAGTACTGTACCCCAATGTTATACAGTGACAGACCAGTCCCCAACAGTACTGTACCCCAGTGTTATACACGGACAGACCCGTCCCCAACAGTACTGTACCCCAGTGTTATACAGGGACAGACCTGTCCCCACCAGTACTGTACCCCAGTGTTATAAAGTGACAGACCTGTCCCCACCAGTACTGTACCCCAGTGTTATACAGGGACAGACCTGTCCCAACCAGTACTGTACCCCAGTGTTATAAAGTGACAGACCTGTCCCCACCAGTACGGTACCCCAGTGTTACACAGTGACAGACCTGTCCCCACCAGTACTGTACCCCAGTGTTATACAGGGACAGACCTGTCCCAACCAGTACTGTACCCCAGTGTTATAAAGTGAGAGACCTGTCCCCACCAGTACGGTACCCCAGTGTTATACAGGGACAGACCAGTCCCCACCAGTTCTGTACCCTAGTGTTATACAGTGACAGACCTGTCCCCACCAGTACTGTACACCAGTGTTATACAGGGACAGACCAGTCCCCCCCAGTACTGTACCCCAGTGTTGTACACTGACAGACCTGTCCCCACCAGTACTGTACACCAGTGTTATACAGGGACAGACCTGTCCCCACCAGTACTGTACCCCAGTGTAATACAGGGACAGACCTGTCCCCACCAGTACTGTACCCCAGTGTTATACAGGGACAGACCTGTCCCCACCAGGACTGTATCCCAGTGTTATACACTGACAGACCTGTCCCCCCCCAGTACTGCACCCCAGTGTTATACAGGGACAGACCTGTCCCCCCCCAGTACTGTACCCCAGTGTTATACACTGACAGACCTGTCCCCACCAGTACTGTACCCCAGTGTTATACAGTGACAGAGCTGTCCCCCCCAGTACTGTACCCCAGTGTTGTACACTGACAGACCTGTCCCCACCAGTACTGTACACCAGTGTTATACAGGGACAGACCTGTCCCCACCAGTACTGTACACCAGTGTAATACAGTGACAGACCTGTCCCCACCAGTACTGTACCCCAGTGTTATACAGGGACAGACCTGTCCCCACCAGTACTGTACCCCAGTGTTATACAGGGACAGAACCATTCCCACCAGTACAGACCCCCAGCGTCATACAGGGACAGACCTGTCCCCACCAGTACTGTACCCTAGTGGTATACAAGGACAGACCTGTCCCCACCAGTACTGTACCCCAGTGTTATACAGTGACAGACCCGTCCCCACCAGGACTGTACCCCAGAGTTATACACTGACAGACCTGTCCCCACCAGTACTGTACCCCTGTGTTATACAGTGACAGACCTGTCCCCACGAGTACTGTACCCCAGTGTTATACAGTGACAGACCCGTCCCCACCAGTACTGTACCCCAGTGTTATACAGGGACAGACCTGTCCCCACCAGTACTGTACCCCAGTGTTATACAGGGACAGACCTGTCCCCACCAGTACTGTACCCCAGTGTTATGCCGGGACAGACCTGTCCGCACCAGTACTGTACCCCAGTGTTATACAGTGACCGACCTGTCCCCACCAGTACCGTACCCAGTATTATACACTGACAGACAATTCCCACCAGTACTCTACCCCAGTGTGGTACAGGGACAGACCTGTCCCCACCAGTACTGTACCCCAGTGTTATACAGGGACAGACCTGTCCTCACCAGCACTGTACCCCAGTGTTTTTCACTGACAGACCTGTCCCCACCAGTACTGTACCCCAGTGTTATACAGGGACAGACCTGTCCCCACCAGTACTGTACCCCAGTGTTATACAGGGACAGACCCGTCCGCACCAGTACCGTGCCCCAGTGTTATACAGTGACAGACCTGTCCCCACCAGTACTGTACCCCAGTGTTATACACTGACAGACCTGTCCCCACCAGTACGGTACCCCAGTGTTATACAGTGACAGACCCGTCCGCACCAGTACTGTACCCCAGTGTTATACAGGGACAGACCTGTCCCCACCAGTACTGTACCCCAGTGTTATACAGGGACAGACCTGTCCCCACCAGTACTGTACCCCAATGTTGTACAGTGACAGACCTGTCCCCAACAGTACTGTACCCCAGTGTTATACACGGACAGACCCGTCCCCAACAGTACTGTACCCCAGTGTTATACAGGGACAGACCTGTCCCCACCAGTACTGTACCCCAGTGTTATAAAGTGACAGACCTGTCCCCACCAGTACTGTACCCCAGTGTTATACAGGGACAGACCTGTCCCAACCAATACTGTACCCCAGTGTTATAAAGTGACAGACCTGTCCCCACCAGTACGGTACCCCAGTGTTACACAGTGACAGACCTGTCCCCACCAGTACTGTACCCCAGTGTTATACAGGTACAGACCTGTCCCAGCCAGTACTGTACCCCAGTGTTATAAAGTGAGAGACCTGTCCCCACCAGTACGGTACCCCAGTGTTATACAGGGACAGACCAGTCCCCACCAGTTCTGTACCCCAGTGTTATACAGTGACAGACCTGTCCCCACCAGGACTGTATCCCAGTGTTATACACTGACAGACCTGTACCCTCCCCAGTACTGCACCCCAGTGTTATACAGGGACAGACCTGTCCCCCCCCAGTACTGTACCCCAGTGTTATACACTGACAGACCTGTCCCCACCAGTACTGTACCCCAGTGTTATACAGTGACAGAGCTGTCCCCCCCAGTACTGTACCCCAGTGTTGTACACTGACAGACCTGTCCCCACCAGTACTGTACACCAGTGTTATACAGGGACAGACCTGTCCCCACCAGTACTGTACCCCAGTGTTATAAAGTGACAGACCTGTCCCCACCAGTACTGTACCCCAGTGTTATACAGGGACAGACCTGTCCCCACCAGTACTGTACCCCAGTGTTATACAGGGACAGACCCATTCCCACCAGTACAGACCCCCAGCGTCATACAGGGACAGACCTGTCCCCACCAGTACTGTACCCCAATGTTATACAGGGACAGACCTGTCCCCACCAGTACTGTACCCCAGTGTTATACAGGGACAGACCTGTCCCCACCAGTACTGTACCCTAGTGTTATACACGAACAGACCTGTCCCCACCAGTCCTCTACCCCAGTGTTTTACAGGGACAGACCTGTCCCCACCAGTACTGTACCCCAGTGTTATACAGGGACAGACCTGTCCCCACCAGTACTGTACCCCAGTGTTATGCAGGGACAGACCTGTCCCCACCAGTACTGTACCCCAGTGTTATACACTGACAGACCTGTCCCCACCAGTACTGTACCCACGAGTTATACAATGACAGACCTGTCCCCACCAGTACTGTACCCCAGTGTTATACAGTGACAGACCGGTCCCCACCAGTACTGTACCCCAGTGTTCTACAGGGACAGACCTGTCCCCACCAGTACTGTACCCCAGTGTTATACAGGGACAGACCTGTCCCCACCAGTACTGTACCCCAGTGTTATACAGTGACAGACCTGTCCCCACCAGGACTGTACCCCAGAGTTATACACTGACAGACCTGTCCCCACCAGTACTGTACCCCTGTGTTATACAGTGACAGACCTGTCCCCACCAGTACTGTACCCCAGTGTTATACAGTGACAGACCCGTCCCCACCAGTACTGTACCCCAGTGTTATACAGGGACAGACCTGTCCCCACCAGTACTGTACCCCAGTGTTATACAGGGACAGACCTGTCCCCACCAGTACTGTACCCCAGTGTTATACACTGACAGACCCGTCCCCACCAGTACTGTACCCCAGTGTTATACAGGGACAGACCTGTCCCCAAACGTACTGTACACCAGTGTTATACAGGGACAGACCTGTCCCCACCAGTACTGAACCCCAGTGTTATACACTGACAGACCACTCCCCACCAGTACTGTACCCCAGTGTTATACAGGGACAGACCTGTCCCCATCAGTACTGTACCCCAGTGTTATGCAGGGATAGACCTGTCCCAACCAGTACCGTATCCCAGTGTTATACAGTGACAGACCCGTCCCCACCAGTACTGTACTCCAGTGTTATACAGTGACCGACCTGTCCCCACCAGTACCGTACACAGTATTATACACTGACAGACAATTCCCCACCAGTACTCTACCCCAGTGTGGTACAGGGACAGACCTGTCCCCACCAGTACTGTACCCCAGTGTTATACAGGGACAGACCTGTCCTCACCAGCACTGTACCCCAGTGTTATACACTGACAGACCTCTCCCCACCAGTGCTGTACCCCAGTGTTATACACTGACAGACCTGTCCCCACCAGTACTGTACCCCAGTGTTATACAGGGACAGACCTGTCCCCACCAGTACTGTACCCCAGTGTTATACAGGGACAGACCTGTCCCCACCAGTACTGTACCCCAGTGTTATACAGGGACAGACCTGTCCCCACCAGTACTGTACCCCAGTGCTATACAGTGACAGACCTGTCCCCACCAGTACTGTACCCCAGTGTTATACAGGGACAGACCCGTCCGCACCAGTACCGTACCCCAGTGTTATACAGTGACAGACCCGTCCCCATCAGTACTGTACCCCAGTGTTATACACTGACAGACCTGTCCCCACCAGTACGGTACCCCAGTGTTATACAGTGACAGACCCGTCCGCACCAGTACTGTACCCCAGTGTTATACACTGATAGACCTGTCCCCACCAGTACTGTACCCCAGTGTTATACAGGGACAGACCCGTCCCCACCAGGACTGTACCCCAGTGTTATACAGGGACAGACCCGTCCCCACCAGGACTGTACCCCAGTGTTATACAGGGACAGACCTGTCCCCACCAGTACTGTACCCCAGTGTTATACAGTGACAGACCTGTCCCCACCAGTACTGTACCCCAGTGTTATACAGGGACAGACCTGTCCCCACCAGTACTGTACCCCAGTGTTATACAGGGACAGACCTGTCCCCACCAGTACTGTACCCCAATGTTATGCAGTGACAGACCTGTCCCCAACAGTACTGTACCCCAGTGTTATACACGGACAGACCCGTCCCCAACAGTACTGTACCCCAGTGTTATACAGGGACAGACCTGTCCCCACCAGTACTGTACCCCAGTGTTATAAAGTGACAGACCTGTCCCCACCAGTACTGTACCCCAGTGTTATACAGGGACAGACCTGTCCCAACCAGTACTGTACCCCAGTGTTATACAGGGACAGACCCATTCCCACCAGTACAGACCCCCAGCGTCATACAGGGACAGACCTGTCCCCACCAGTACTGTACCCTAGTGTTATACAAGGACAGACCTGTCCCCACCAGTACTGTACCCCAGTGTTATACAGGGACAGACCTGTCCCCACCAGTACTGTACCCTAGTGTTATACACGAACAGACCAGTCCCCACCAGTCCTCTCCCCCAGTGTTTTACAGGGACAGACCTGTCCCCACCAGTACTGTACCCCAGTGTTATACAGGGACAGACCTGTCCCCACCAGTACTGTACCCCAGTGTTATGCAGGGTCAGACCTGTCCCCACCAGTACTGTACCCCAGTGTTATACACTGACGGACCTGTCCCCACCAGTACTGTACCCACGAGTTATACAATGACAGACCTGTCCCCACCAGTACTGTACCCCAGTGTTATACAGTGACAGACCGGTCCCCACCAGTACTGTACCCCAGTGTTATACAGGGACAGACCTGTCCCCACCAGTACTGTACCCCAGTGTTATACAGGGACAGACCTGTCCCCACCAGTACTGTACCCACGAGTTATACAATGACAGACCTGTCCCCACCAGGACTGTACCCCAGAGTTATACACTGACAGACCTGTCCCCACCAGTACTGTACCCCTGTGTTATACAGTGACAGACCTGTCCCCACCAGTACTGTACCCCAGTGTTATACAGTGACAGACCCGTCCCCACCAGTACTGCACCCCAGTGTTATACAGGGACAGACCTGTCCCCACCAGTACTGTACCCCAGTGTTATACAGGGACAGACCTGTCCCCACCAGTACTGTACCCCAGTGTTATGCAGGGACAGACCTGTCCGCACCAGTACTGTACCCCAGTGTTATACAGTGACCGACCTGTCCCCACCAGTACCGTACCCAGTATTATACACTGACAGACAATTCCCCACCAGTACTCTACCCCAGTGTGGTACAGGGACAGACCTGTCCCCACCAGTACTGTACCCCAGTGTTATACAGTGACCGACCTGTCCCCACCAGTACCGTACCCAGTATTATACACTGACAGACAATTCCCCACCAGTACTCTACCCCAGTGTGGTACAGGGACAGACCTGTCCCCACCAGGACTGTACCCCAGTGTTATACAGTGACAGACCTGTCCCCACCAGTACTGTACCCCAGTGTTATACACTGACAGACCTCTCCCCACCAGTACTGTACCCCAGTGTTATACACTGACAGACCTGTCCGCACCAGTACTGTACCCCAGTGTTATACAGGGACAGACCTGTCCCCACCAGTACTGTACCCCAGTGTTATACAGGGACAGACCCGTCCGCACCAGTACCGTACCCCAGTGTTATACAGTGACAGACCTGTCCCCACCAGTACTGTACCCCAGTGTTATACAGGGACAGACCCGTCCGCACCAGTACCGTACCCCAGTGTTATACAGTGACAGACCCGTCCCCATCAGTACTGTACCCCAGTGTTATACACTGACAGACCTGTCCCCACCAGTACGGTACCCCAGTGTTATACAGGGACAGACCCATCCCCACCAGTACTGTACCCCAGTGTTATACAGGGACAGACCTGTCCCCACCAGTACTGTACCCCAGTGTTATACACTGACAGACCTGTCCCCCACCAGTACTGTACCCCAGTGTTATACACTGATAGACCTGTCCCCACCAGTACTGAACCCCAGTGTTATACAGGGACAGACCCGTCCCCACCAGGACTGTACCCCAGTGTTATACAGGGACAGACCTGTCCCCACCAGTACTGTACCCCAGTGTTATACAGTTACAGACCTGTCCCCACCAGTACTGTACCCCAGTGTTATACACTGACAGACCTGTCCCCACCAGTACTGTACCCCAGTGTTATACAGGGACAGACCTGTCCCCACCAGTACTGTACCCCAGTGTTATACAGGGACAGACCTGTCCCCACCAGTACTGTACCCCAATGTTATACAGTGACAGACCTGTCCCCAACAGTACTGTACCCCAGTGTTATACACGGACAGACCCGTCCACAACAGTACTGTACCCCAGTGTTATACAGGGACAGACCTGTCCCCACCAGTACTGTACCCCAGTGTTATAAAGTGACAGACCTGTCCCCACCAGTACTGTACCCCAGTGTTATACAGGGACAGACCTGTCCCAACCAGTACTGTACCCCAGTGTTGTAAAGTGACAGACCTGTCCCCACCAGTACGGTACCCCAGTGTTACACAGTGACAGACCTGTCCCCACCAGTACTGTACCCCAGTGTTATACAGTGACAGACCCGTCCCCACCAGTACTGTACCCCAGTGTTATACACTGACAGACCTGTCCCCACCAGTACTGTACCCCAGTGTTATACACGGACAGACCCGTCCCCAACAGTACTGTACCCCAGTGTTATACAGGGACAGACCTGTCCCCACCAGTACTGTACCCCAGTGTTATAAAGTGACAGACCTGTCCCCACCAGTACTGTACCCCAGTGTTATACAGGGACAGACCTGTCCCAACCAGTACTGTACCCCAGTGTTGTAAAGTGACAGACCTGTCCCCACCAGTACGGTACCCCAGTGTTACACAGTGACAGACCTGTCCCCACCAGTACTGTACCCCAGTGTTATACAGTGACAGACCCGTCCCCACCAGTACTGTACCCCAGTGTTATACACTGACAGACCTGTCCCCCACCAGTACTGTACCCACGAGTTATACAATGACAGACCTGTCCCCACCAGTACTGCACCCCAGTGTTATACAGGGACAGACCTGTCCCCACCAGTACTGTACCCCAGTGTTATACACTGACAGACCCGTCCCCACCAGTACTGTACCCCAGTGTTATACAGGGACAGACCTGTCCCCGAACGTACTGTACACCAGTGTTATACAGGGACAGACCTGTCCCCACCAGTACAGAACCCCAGTGTTATACACTGACACACCACTCCCCACCAGTACTGTACCCCAGTGTTATACAGGGACAGACCTGTCCCCACCAGTACTGTACCCCAGTGTTATGCAGGGATAGACCTGTCCCAACCAGTACCGTATCCCAGTGTTATACAGTGACAGACCCGTCCCCACCAGTACTGTACTCCAGTGTTATACAGTGACCGACCTGTCCCCACCAGTACCGTACCCAGTATTATACAGTGACAGACAATTCCCCACCAGTACTCTACCGCAGTGTGGTACAGGGACAGACCTGTCCCCAGCAGTACTGTACCCCAGTGTTATACAGGGACAGACCTGTCCTCACCAGCACTGTACCCCAGTGTTATACACTGACAGACCTCTCCCCACCAGTACTGTACCCCAGTGTTATACACTGACAGACCTGTCCCCACCAGTACTGTACCCCAGTGTTATACAGGGACAGACCTGTCCCCACCAGTACTGTACCCCAGTGTTATCCAGGGACAGACCCGTCCGCACCAGTACCGTACCCCAGTGTTATACAGTGACAGACCTGTCCCCACCAGTACTGTACCCCAGTGTTATACAGGGACAGACCTGTCCCCACCAGTACCGTACCCCAGTGTTATACAGTGACAGACCCGTCCCCATCAGTACTGTACCCCAGTGTTATACAGTGACAGACCTGTCCCCATCAGTACTGTACCCCAGTGTTATACACTGACAGACCTGTCCCCACCAGTACGGTACCCCAGTGTTATACAGTGACAGACCTGTCCGCACCAGTACTGTACCCCAGTGTTATACACTGACAGACCTGTCCCCACCAGTACTGTACCCCAGTGTTATACAGTTACAGACCTGTCCGCACCAGTACTGTACCCCAGTGTTATACACTGATAGACCTGTCCCCACCAGTACTGTACCCCAGTGTTATACAGGGACAGACCCGTCCCCACCAGGACTGTACCCCAGTGTTATACAGGGACAGACCTGTCCCCACCAGTACTGTACCCCAGTGTTATACACTGACAGACCTGTCCCCACCAGTACTGTACCCCAGTGTTATACAGGGACAGACCTGTCCCCACCAGTACTGTACCCCAGTGTTATACAGGGACAGACCTGTCCCCACCAGTACTGTACCCCAATGTTATACAGTGACAGACCTGTCCCCAACAGTACTGTACCCCAGTGTTATACACGGACAGACCCGTCCCCAACAGTACTGTACCCCAGTGTTATACAGGGACAGACCTGTCCCCACCAGTACTGTACCCCAGTGTTATAAAGTGACAGACCTGTCCCCACCAGTACTGTACCCCAGTGTTATACAGGGGCAGACCTGTCCCAACCAGTACTGTACCCCAGTGTTATAAAGTGACAGACCTGTCCCCACCAGTACGGTACCCCAGTGTTACACAGTGACAGACCTGTCCCCACCAGTACTGTACCCCAGTGTTATACAGGGACAGACCTGTCCCAACCAGTACTGTACCCCAGTGTTATAAAGTGAGAGACCTGTCCGCACCAGTACGGTACCCCAGTGTTATACAGGGACAGACCAGTCCCCACCAGTTCTGTACCCCAGTGTTATACAGTGACAGACCTGTCCCCACCAGGACTGTATCCCAGTGTTATACACTGACAGACCTGTCCCCCCCCAGTACTGCACCCCAGTGTTATACAGGGACAGACCTGTCCCCCCCCAGTACTGTACCCCAGTGTTATACTCTGACAGACCTGTCCCCACCAGTACTGTACCCCAGTGTTATACAGTGACAGAGCTGTCCCCCCCAGTACTGTACCCCAGTGTTGTACACTGACAGACCTGTCCCCACCAGTACTGTACACCAGTGTTATACAGGGACAGACCTGTCCCCACCAGTACTGTACCCCAGTGTAATACAGTGACAGACCTGTCCCCACCAGTACTGTAACCCAGTGTTATACAGGGACAGACCTGTTCCCACCAGTACTGTACCCCAGTGTTATACAGGGACAGACCCATTCCCACCAGTACAGACCCCCAGCGTCATACAGGGACAGACCTGTCCCCACCAGTACTGTACCCCAATGTTATACAAGGACAGACCTGTCCCCACCAGTACTGTACCCCAGTGTTATACAGGGACAGACCTGTCCCCACCAGTACTGTACCCTAGTGTTATACACGAACAGACCTGTCCCCACCAGTCCTCTACCCCAGTGTTTTACAAGGACAGACCTGTCCCCACCAGGACTGTACCCCAGTGTTATACAGGGACAGGTCTGTCAGTGTATAACACTGGGGTACAGTGCTGGTGAGGACAGGTCTGTCCCTGTATAACACTGGGGTACAGTACTGGTGGGGACAGGTCTGTCCCTGCATAACACTGGGGTACAGTACTGGTGGGGACAGGTCTGTCACTGTATAAGACTGGGGTACAGTACTGGTGGGGACCGGTCTGTCACTGTATAACACTGGGGTACAGTACTGGTGGGGACAGGTCTGTCATTGTATAACTCGTGGGTACAGTACTGGTGGGGACAGGTCTGTCAGTGTATAACACTGGGGTACAGTACTGGTGGGGACAGGTCACTCCCTGTATAACACTGGGGTACAGTACTGGTGGGGACAGGTCACTCCCTGTATAACACTGTTATAAAGTGACAGACCTGTCCCCACCAGTACTGTACCCCAGTGTTATACAGTGACAGACCCGTCCCCACCAGTACTGCACCCCAGTGTTATACAGGGACAGACCTGTCCCCACCAGTACTGTACCCCAGTGTTATACACTGACAGACCTGTCCCCACCAGTACTGTACCCCAGTGTTATACAGGGACAGACCTGTCCCCACCAGTACTGTACCCCAGTGTTATACAGTGACCGACCTGTCCCCACCAGTACCGTACCCAGTATTATACACTGACAGACAATTCCCCACCAGTACTCTACCCCAGTGTGGTACAGGGACAGACCTGTCCCCACCAGTACTGTACCCCAGTGTTATACAGGGACAGACCTGTCCTCACCAGCACTGTACCCCAGTGTTATACACTGACAGACCTCTCCCCACCAGTACTGTACCCCAGTGTTATACACTGACAGACCTGTCCCCACCAGTACTGTACCCCAGTGTTATACAGGGACAGACCTGTCCCCACCAGTACTGTACCCCAGTGTTATACAGGGACAGACCCGTCCGCACCAGTACCGTACCCCAGTGTTATACAGTGACAGACCTGTCCCCACCAGTACTGTACCCCAGTGTTATACAGGGACAGACCCGTCCGCACCAGTACCGTACCCCAGTGTTATACAGTGACAGACCCGTCCCCATCAGTACTGTACCCCAGTGTTATACACTGACAGACCTGTCCCCACCAGTACGGTACCCCAGTGTTATACAGTGACAGACCCGTCCGCACCAGTACTGTACCCCAGTGTTATACACTGATAGACCTGTCCCCACCAGTAATGTACCCCAGTGTTATACAGGGACAGACCTGTCCCCACCAGTACTGTACCCCAGTGTTATACAGTTACAGGCCTGTCCCCACCAGTACTGTACCCCAGTGTTATACACTGACAGACCTGTCCCCACCAGTACTGTACCCCAGTGTTATACAGGGACAGACCTGTCCCCACCAGTACTGTACCCCAGTGTTATACAGGGACAGACCTGTCCCCACCAGGACTGTACCCCAGTGTTATACAGGGACAGACCTGTCCCCACCAGTACTGTACCCCAATGTTATACAGTGACAGACCTGTCCCCAACAGTACTGTACCCCAGTGTTATACACGGACAGACCCGTCCCCAACAGTACTGTACCCCAGTGTTATACAGGGACAGACCTGTCCCCACCAGTACTGTACCCCAGTGTTATAAAGTGACAGACCTGTCCCCACCAGTACTGTACCCCAGTGTTATACAGGGACAGACCTGTCCCAACCAGTACTGTACCCCAGTGTTATAAAGTGACAGACCTGTCCCCACCAGTACGGTACCCCAGTGTTACACAGTGACAGACCTGTCCCCACCAGTACTGTACCCCAGTGTTATACAGGGACAGACCTGTCCCAACCAGTACTGTACCCCAGTGTTATAAAGTGAGAGACCTGTCCCCACCACTACGGTACCCCAGTGTTATACAGGGACAGACCAGTCCCCACCAGTTCTGTACCCCAGTGTTATACAGTGACAGACCTGTCCCCACCAGGACTGTACCCCAGAGTTATACACTGACAGACCTGTCCCCACCAGTACTGTACCCCTGTGTTATACAGTGACAGACCTGTCCCCACCAGTACTGTACCCCAGTGTTATACAGTGACAGACCCGTCCCCACCAGTACTGTACCCCAGTGTTATACAGGGACAGACCTGTCCCCACCAGTACTGTACCCCAGTGTTATACAGGGACAGACCTGTCCCCACCAGTACTGTACCCCAGTGTTATGCAGGGACAGACCTGTCCGCACCAGTACTGTACCCCAGTGTTATACAGTGACCGACCTGTCCCCACCAGTACCGTACCCAGTATTATACACTGACAGACAATTCCCACCAGTACTCTACCCCAGTGTGGTACAGGGACAGACCTGTCCCCACCAGTACTGTACCCCAGTGTTATACAGGGACAGACCTGTCCTCACCAGCACTGTACCCCAGTGTTATACACTGACAGACCTCTCCCCACCAGTACTGTACCCCAGTGTTATACACTGACAGACCTGTCCCCACCAGTACTGTACCCCAGTGTTATACAGGGACAGACCTGTCCCCACCAGTACTGTACCCCAGTGTTATACAGGGACAGACCCGTCCGCACCAGTACCGTACCCCAGTGTTATACAGTGACAGACCTGTCCCCACCAGTACTGTACCCCAGTGTTATACAGGGACAGACCCGTCCGCACCAGTACCGTACCCCAGTGTTATACAGTGACAGACCCGTCCCCATCAGTACTGTACCCCAGTGTTATACACTGACAGACCTGTCCCCACCAGTACGGTACCCCAGTGTTATACAGTGACAGACCCGTCCGCACCAGTACTGTACCCCAGTGTTATACAGGGACAGACCTGTCCCCACCAGTACTGTACCCCAGTGTTATACAGGGACAGACCTGTCCCCACCAGTACTGTACCCCAGTGTTATACAGTGACAGACCTGTCCCCAACAGTACTGTACCCCAGTGTTATACACGGACAGACCCGTCCCCAACAGTACTGTACCCCAGTGTTATACAGGGACAGACCTGTCCCCACCAGTACTGTACCCCAGTGTTATAAAGTGACAGACCTGTCCCCACCAGTACTGTACCCCAGTGTTATACAGGGACAGACCTGTCCCAACCAATACTGTACCCCAGTGTTATAAAGTGACAGACCTGTCCCCACCAGTACGGTACCCCAGTGTTACACAGTGACAGACCTGTCCCCACCAGTACTGTACCCCAGTGTTATACAGGGACAGACCTGTCCCAGCCAGTACTGTACCCCAGTGTTATAAAGTGAGAGACCTGTCCCCACCAGTACGGTACCCCAGTGTTATACAGGGACAGACCTGTCCCCACCAGTTCTGTACCCCAGTGTTATACAGTGACAGACCTGTCCCCACCAGGACTGTATCCCAGTGTTATACACTGACAGACCTGTCCCCCCCCCAGTACTGCACCCCAGTGTTATACAGGGACAGACCTGTCCCCCCCCAGTACTGTACCCCAGTGTTATACACTGACAGACCTGTCCCCACCAGTACTGTACCCCAGTGTTATACAGTGACAGAGCTGTGCCCCCCAGTACTGTACCCCAGTGTTGTACACTGACAGACCTGTCCCCACCAGTACTGTACACCAGTGTTATACAGGGACAGACCTGTCCCCACCAGTACTGTACCCCAGTGTAATACAGTGACAGACCTGTCCCCACCAGTACTGTACCCCAGTGTTATACAGGGACAGACCTGTCCCCACCAGTACTGTACCCCAGTGTTATACAGGGACAGACCCATTCCCACCAGTACAGACCCCCAGCGTCATACAGGGACAGACCTGTCCCCACCAGTACTGTACCCCAATGTTATACAGGGACAGACCTGTCCCCACCAGTACTGTACCCCAGTGTTATACACTGACAGACCTGTCCCCATCAGTACTGTACCCCAGTGTTATACAAGGACAGACCTGTCCCCACCAGTACTGTACCCCAGTGTTATACAGGGACAGACCTGTCCCCACCAGTACTGTACCCTAGTGTTATACACGAACAGACCTGTCCCCACCAGTCCTCTACCCCAGTGTTTTACAGGGACAGACCTGTCCCCACCAGTACTGTACCCCAGTGTTATACAGGGACAGACCTGTCCCCACCAGTACTGTACCCCAGTGTTATGCAGGGACAGACCTGTCCCCACCAGTACTGTACCCCAGTGTTATACAGGGACAGACCTGTCCCCACCAGTACTGTACCCCAGTGTTATACAGGGACAGACCTGTCCCCACCAGTACTGTACCCCAGTGTTATACCGTGACAGACCTGTCCCCACCTGTACTGTACCCCAGTGTTATGCACTGACAGACCTGTCCCCACCAGTACTGTACCCACGAGTTATACAATGACAGACCTGTCCCCACCAGTACTGTACCCCAGTGTTATACAGTGACAGACCGGTCCCCACCAGTACTGTACCCCAGTGTTATACACGGACAGACCTGTCCCCACCAGTACTGTACCCCAGTGTTATACAGGGACAGACCTGTCCCCACCAGTACTGTACCCCAGTGTTATACAGTGACAGACCTGTCCCCACCAGGACTGTACCCCAGAGTTATACACTGACAGACCTGTCCCCACCAGTACTGTACCCCTGTGTTATACAGTGACAGACCTGTCCCCACCAGTACTGTACCCCAGTGTTATACAGTGACAGACCCGTCCCCACCAGTACTGTACCCCAGTGTTATACAGGGACAGACCTGTCCCCACCAGTACCGTACCCCAGTGTTATACAGGGACAGACCTGTCCCACCAGTACTGTACCCCAGTGTTATACAGGGACAGACCTGTCCGCACCAGTACTGTACCCCAGTGTTATACACTGACAGACCTGTCCCCACCAGTACTGTACCCACGAGTTATACAATGACAGACCTGTCCCCACCAGTACTGTACCCCAGTGTTATACAGGGACAGACCTGTCCCCACCAGTACTGTACCCCAGTGTTATACAGGGACAGACCTGTCCCCACCAGTACTGTACCCCAGTGTTATACACTGACAGACCCGTCCCCACCAGTACTGTACCCCAGTGTTATACAGGGACAGACCTGTCCCCAAACGTACTGTACACCAGTGTTATACAGGGACAGACCTGTCCCCACCAGTACTGAACCCCAGTGTTATACACTGACAGACCACTCCCCACCAGTACCGTATCCCAATGTTATACAGTGACAGACCCGTCCCCACCAGTACTGTACTCCAGTGTTATACAGTGACCGACCTGTCCCCACCAGTACCGTACACAGTATTATACACTGACAGACAATTCCCCACCAGTACTCTACCCCAGTGTGGTACAGGGACAGACCTGTCCCCACCAGTACTGTACCCCAGTGTTATACAGGGACAGACCTGTCCTCACCAGCACTGTACCCCAGTGTTATACACTGACAGACCTCTCCCCACCAGTACTGTACCCCAGTGTTATACACTGACAGACCTGTCCCCACCAGTACTGTACCCCAGTGTTATACAGGGACAGACCTGTCCCCACCAGTACTGTACCCCAGTGTTATACAGGGACAGACCTGTCCCCACCAGTACTGTACACCAGTGCTATACAGGGACAGACCTGTCCCCACCAGTACTGAACCCCAGTGTTATACACTGACAGACCACTCCCCACCAGTACTGTACCCCAGTGTTATACAGGGACAGACCCGTCCCCACCAGGACTGTACCCCAGTGTTATACAGGGACAGACCTGTCCCCACCAGTACTGTACCCCAGTGTTATAAAGTGACAGACCTGTCCCCACCAGTACTGTACCCCAGTGTTATACAGGGACAGACCTGTCCAAACCAGTACTGTACCCCAGTGTTATAAAGTGACAGACCTGTCCCCACCAGTACGGTACCCCAGTGTTACACAGTGACAGACCTGTCCCCACCAGTACTGTACCCACGAGTTATACAATGACAGACCTGTCCCCACCAGTACTGTACCCCAGTGCTATACAGGGACAAACCTGTCCCAACCAGTACGGTACCCCAGTGTTATAAAGTGAGAGACCTGTCCCCACCAGTACGGTACCCCAGTGTTATACAGGGACAGACCAGTCCCCACCAGTTCTGTACCCCAGTGTTATACAGTGACAGACCTGTCTCCACCAGGACTGTATCCCAGTGTTATACACTGATAGACCTGTCCCCACCAGTACTGTACCCCAGTGTTTCCAGGGACAGACCCGTCCCCAACAGTACTGTACCCCAGTGTTATACAGGGACAGACCTGTCCCCACCAGTACTGTACCCCAGTGTTATAAAGTGACAGACCTGTCCCCACCAGTACTGTACCCCAGTGTTATACAGGGACAGACCTGTCCCAACCAGTACGGTACCCCAGTGTTACACAGTGACAGACCTGTCCCCACCAGTACTGTACCCCAGTGTTATACAGGGACAGACCTGTCCCAACCAGTACTGTACCCCAGTGTTATAAAGTGAGAGACCTGTCCCCACCAGTACGGTACCCCAGTGTTATACAGGGACAGACCAGTCCCCACCAGTTCTGTACCCCAGTGTTATACAGTGACAGACCCGTCCGCACCAGTACTGTACCCCAGTGTTATACACTGATAGACCTGTCCCCACCAGTACTGTACCCCAGTGTTATACAGGGACAGACCCGTCCCCACCAGGACTGTACCCCAGTGTTATACAGGGACAGACCTGTCCCCACCAGTACTGTACCCCAGTGTTATCCAGTTACAGACCTGTCCCCACCAGTACTGTACCCCAGTGTTATACACTGACAGACCTGTCCCCACCAGTACTGTACCCCAGTGTTATACAGGGACAGACCTGTCCCCACCAGGACTGTACCCCAGTGTTATACAGGGACAGACCTGTCCCCACCAGTACTGTACCCCAATGTTATACAGTGACAGACCTGTCCCCAACAGTACTGTACCCCTGTGTTATACACGGACAGACCCGTCCCCAACAGTACTGTACCCCAGTGTTATACAGGGACAGACCTGTCCCCACCAGTACTGTACCCCAGTGTTATAAAGTGACAGACCTGTCCCCACCAGTACTGTACCCCAGTGTTATACAGGGACAGACCTGTCCCAACCAGTACTGTACCCCAGTGTTATAAAGTGACAGACCTGTCCCCACCAGTACGGTACCCCAGTGTTACACAGTGACAGACCTGTCCCCACCAGTACTGTACCCACGAGTTATACAATGACAGACCTGTCCCCACCAGTACTGTACCCCAGTGCTATACAGGGACAGACCTGTCCCAACCAGTACTGTACCCCAGTGTTATAAAGTGACAGACCTGTCCCCACCAGTACGGTACCCCAGTGTTACACAGTGACAGACCTGTCCCCACCAGTACTGTACCCCAGTGTTATACAGGGACAGACCTGTCCCAACAAGTACTGTACCCCAGTGTTATAAAGTGAGAGATCTGTCCCCACCAGTACGGTACCCCAGTGTTATACAGGGACAGACCTGTCCCCACCAGTACTGTACCCCAGTGTTATACAGTGACAGACCTGTCTCCACCAGGACTGTATCCCAGTGTTATACACTGACAGACCTGTCCCCCCCCAGTACTGCACCCCAGTGTTATACAGGGACAGACCTGTCCCCCCCAAGTACTGTACCCCAGTGTTATATACTGACAGACCTGTCCCCACCAGTACTGTACCCCAGTGTTATACAGTGACAGAGCTGTCCCCCCCAGTACTGTACCCCAGTGTTGTACACTGACAGACCTGTCCCCACCAGTACTGTACACCAGTGTTATACAGTGACAGACCTGTCCCCACCAGTACTGTACCCCAGTGTAATACAGTGACAGACCTGTCCCCACCAGTACTGTACCCCAGTGTTATACAGGGACAGACCTGTCCCCACCAGTACTGTACCCCAGCGTCATACAGGGACAGACCTGTCCCCACCAGTACTGTACCCTAGTGTTATACAAGGACAGACCTGTCCCCACCAGTACTGTACCCCAGTGTTATACAGGGACAGACCTGTCCCCACCAGTACTGTACCCTAGTGTTATACACGAACAGACCTGTCCCCACCAGTCCTCTACCCCAGTGTTTTACAGGGACAGACCTGTCCCCACCAGTACTGTACCCCAGTGTTATACAGGGACAGACCTGTCCCCACCAGTACTGTACCCCAGTGTTATGCAGGGACAGACCTGTCCCCACCAGTACTGTACCCCAGTGTTATACAGTGACAGACCTGTCCCCACCAGTACTGTACCCACGAGTTATACAATGACAGACCTGTCCCCACCAGTACTGTACCCCAGTGTTATACAGTGACAGACCGGTCCCCACCAGTACTGTACCCCAGTGTTATACAGGGACAGACCTGTCCCCACCAGTACTGTACCCCAGTGTTATACAGGGACAGACCTGTCCCCACCAGTACTGTACCCCGGTGTTATACAGGGACAGACCTGTCCCCACCAGTACTGTACCCCAGTGTTATACAGGGACAGACCTGTCCCCACCAGTACTGTACCCCAGTGGTATACAGGGACAGACCTGTCCCCAAACGTACTGTACACTAGTGTTATACAGGGACAGACCTGTCCCCACCAGTACTGAACCCCAGTGTTATACACTGACAGACCACTCCCCACCAGTACTGTACCCCAGTGTTATACAGGGACAGACCTGTCCCCACCAGTACTGTACCCCAGTGTTATGCAGGGATAGACCTGTCCCCACCAGTACTGTACCCCAGTGTTATACAGGGACAGACCCGTCCGCACCAGTACCGTACCCTAGTGTTATACAGTGACAGACCTGTCCCCACCAGTACTGTACCCTAGTGTTATACAGGGACAGACCCGTCCGCACCAGTACCGTACCCCAGTGTTATACAGTGACAGACCCGTCCCCATCAGTACTGTACCCCAGTGATATACACTGACAGACCTGTCCCCACCAGTACGGTACCCCAGTGTTATACAGTGACAGACCCGTCCGCACCAGTACTGTACCCCAGTGTTATACACTGATAGACCTGTCCCCACCAGTACTGTACCCAGTGTTATACAGGGACAGACCCGTCCCCACCAGGACTGTACCCCAGTGTTATACAGGGACAGACCTGTCCCCACCAGTACTGTACCCCAGTGTTATACAGTGACAGACCTGTCCCCACCAGTACTGTACCACAGTGTTATACACTGACAGACCTGTCCCCACCAGTACTGTACCCCAGTGTTATACAGGGACAGACCTGTCCCCACCAGTACTGTACCCCAATGTTACACAGTGACAGACCTGTCCCCAACAGTACTGTACCCCAGTGTTATACACGGACAGACCCGTCCCCAACAGTACTGTACCCCAGTGTTATACAGGGACAGACCTGTCCCCACCAGTACTGTACCCCAGTGTTATACAGGGACAGACCTGTCCCCACCAGTACTGTACCCCAGTGTTATACACTGACAGACCTGTCCCCACCAGTACTGTACCCCAGTGTTATACAGGGACAGACCTGTCCCAACCAGTACTGTACCCCAGTGTTATAAAGTGACAGACCTGTACCCCCCAGTACTGTACCCCAGTGTTATACAGGGACAGACCTGTCCCCACCAGTACTGTACCCCAGTGTTATACAGTGACAGACCTGTCCCCACCAGGACTGTACCCCAGTGTTATACAGGGACAGACCCGTCCCCACCAGTACTGTACCCCAGTGTTATACACTGACAGGCCTGTCCCCACCAGTACTGTACACCAGTGTTATACAGTGACAGACCTGTGCCCACCAGTACTGTACCCCAGTGTTATACAGGGACAGACCTGTCCCCACCAGTACTGTACCCCAGTGTTATACAGTGACAGACCTGTCCCCACCAGTACTGTACCCCAGTGTTATACAGGGACAGACCTGTCCCCACCAGTACTGTACCCCAGTGTTATACAGGGACAGACCTGTCCCCACCAGTACTGTACCCCAGTGTTATAAAGTGACAGACCTGTCCCCACCAGTACGGTACCCCAGTGTTACACAGTGACAGACCTGTCCCCACCAGTACTGTACCCCAGTGTTATACAGGGACAGACCTGTCCCAACCAGTACTGTACCCCAGTGTTATAAAGTGACAAACCTGTCCCCACCAGTACTCTACCCCAGTGTGGTACAGGGACAGACCTGTCCCCACCAGCACTGTACCCCAGTGTTATACAGGGACAGACCTGTCCACACCAGTACTGTACCCCAGTGTTATACAGGGACAGACCTGTCCACACCAGTACTGTACCCCAGTGTTATACAGGGACAGACCCGTCCCCACCAGTACTGTACCCCAGTGTTATACAATGACAGACCTCTCCCCACCAGTACTGTACCCCAGTGTTATACACTGACAGACCTGTCCCCACCAGTACTATACCCCAGTGTTATACAGGGACAGACCTGTCCCCACCAGTACTGTACCCCAGTGTTATACAGTGACAGACCTGTCCCCAGCAGTACCGTACCCCAGAGTTACACAGGGACAGACCTGTCCCCACCAGTGCTGTACCCCAGTGTTATACAGGGACAGACCTGTCCCCACCAGTACTGTACCCCAGTGTTATACACTGACAGACCACTCCCCACCAGTACTGTACCCCAGTGTTATACAGGAACAGACCCATTCCCACCAGTACTATACCCCAGTGTTATACAGGGACAGACCTGTCCCCACCAGTACTGTACCCCAGTGTTATACAGGGACAGACCTGTCCCCACCAGGACTGTACCCCAGTGTTATACAGGGACAGACCTGTCCCCACCAGGACTGTACCCCAGTGTTATACAGTGACAGACCTGTCCCCACCAGTACCGTACCCCAGTGTTACACAGGGACAGACCTGTCCCCACCAGTACGGTACCCCAGTGTTATACAGTGACAGACCTGTCCCCATCAGTACTGTACCCCAGTGTTATACAGTGACAGACCTGTCCCCACCAGTACCGTACCCCAGTGTTATACAGGGACAGACCTGTCCCCACCAGTACCGTACCCCAGTGTTACACAGGGACAGACCCGTCCCCACCAGTACTGTACCCCAGTGTTATACAGGGACAGACCTGTCCCCACCAGTACTGTACCCCAGTGTTATACAGGGACAGACCTGTCCCCACCAGTACTGTACCCCAGTGTTATACACTGACAGACCTGTCCCCACCAGTACTGTACCCCAGTGTTAACCAGTGACAGACCTGTCCCCACCAGTACAGTACCCCAATGTCATACATTGACAGACCTGTCCGCACCAGTACTGTACCCCAGTGTTAAACAGTGACAGACCTGTCCCCATCGGTACAGTTACCCCAATGTTTTACATTGACAGACCAGTCCCCACCAGTACTGTACCCCAGTGTTATACAATGACAGACCCGTCCCCACCAGTACTGTACCCCAGTGTTATACAGGGACAGACCCATCCCCACCAGTACAGTCCCCCAGCGTCATACAGGGACAGACCTGTCCCCACCAGTACTGTACCCTAGTGTTATACAGGGACAGACCTGTCCCCACCAGTACTGTACCCCAGTGTTATACAGGGACAGACCTGTCCCCACCAGTACTGTACCCCAGTGTTATACAGGGACAGACCTGTCCCCACCAGTACTGTACCCCAGTGTTATACAGGGACAGACCTGTCCCCACCAGTACTGTACCCCAGTGTTATACAGGGACAGACCTGTCCCCACCAGTACTGTACCCCAGTGTTACACAGTGACAGACCTGTCCCCACCAGTACTGTACCCCAGTGTTATACAGGGACAGACCCATTCCCGCCAGTACTGTACCCCAGTGTTATACAGGGACAGACCTGTCCCCACCAGTACTGTACCCCAGTGTTATACAGGGACAGACCTGTCCCCACCAGTACTGTACCCTAGTGTTATACAGGGACAGACCTGTCCCCACCAGTACTGTACCCCAGTGTTACACAGTGACAGACCTGACCCCACCAGTACTGTACCCCAGTGTTATACAGTGACAGACCTGTCCCCACCAGTACTGTACCCCAGTGTTAAACAGGGACAGACCTGTCCCCACCAGTACTGTACCCCAGTGTTATACAGGGACAGACCTGTCCCAAACCAGGACCGTTCCCCAGTGTTATACACTGACAGACCTGTCCCCACCAGTACTGTACCCCAGTGTTATACAGTGACCGACCTGTCCCCACCAGTACCGTACCCAGTATTATTCACTGACAGACAGTTCCCCACCAGTACTCTACCCCAGTGTGGTACAGGGACAGACCTGTCCCCACCAGTACTGTACACCAGTGTTATACAGGGACAGACCTGTCGCCACCAGCACTGTACCCCAGTGTTATACACTGACAGACCTCTCCCCACCAGTACTGTACCCCAGTGTTATACACGGACAGACCTGTCCCCACCAGTACTGTACCCCAGTGTTATACAGGGACAGACCTGTCCCCAACAGTACTGTACCCCAGTGTTATACAGGGACAGACGGTCCCCACCAGTACTGCACCCCAGTGTTATACAGTGACAGACCTGTCCCCACCAGTACTGTACCACAGTGATATACAGGGACAGACCTGTCCCCACCAGTACTGTACCCCAGTGTTATACAGTGACAGACCTGTCCCCACCAGTACTGTACCCCAGTGTTATACAGGGACAGACCTGTCCCCACCAGTACTGTACCCCAGTGTTATACAGGGACAGACCCGTCCCCACCAGTACTGTACCCCAGTGTTATACAATGACAGACCTCTCCCCACCAGTACTGTACCCCAGTGTTATACACTGACAGACCTGTCCCCACCAGTACTATACCCCAGTGTTATACAGGGACAGACCTGTCCCCACCAGTACTGTCCCCCAGTGTTATACAGGGACAGACCTGTCCCCACCAGTACTGTTCCCCTGTATTATACAGGGACAGACCTGTTCCCAACAGTACTGTACCCCAGTGTTATACAGCGACAGACCTGTCCCCAGGAGGACTGTACCCAAGTGTTATACAGGGACAGACCTGTCCCCACCAGTACTGTACCCCAGTGTTATACAGGGACAGACCTGTCCCCACCAGTACTGTCCCCCAGTGTTATACAGGGACAGACCTGTCCCCACCAGTACTGTTCCCCTGTATTATACAGGGACAGACCTGTTCCCAACAGTACTGTACCCCAGTGTTCTACAGCGACAGACCTGTCCCCACGAGGACTGTACCCCAGTGTTATACAGCGACAGACCTGTCCCCACCAGTACTGTACCCCAGTGTTATACAGGGACAGACCTGTCCCCACCAGTACTGTACCCCAGTGTTATACATGGACAGACCTGTCCCCACCAGTACTGTACCCCAGTGTTATACAGGGACAGACCCGTCCCCACCAGTACTGTACCCCAGTGTTATACACTGACAGGCCTGTCCCCACCAGTACTGTACCCCAGTGTTATACACTGACAGACCACTCCCCACCAGTACTGTACCCCAGTGTTATACAGGAACAGACCCATTCCCACCAGTACTATACCCCAGTGTTATACAGGGACAGACCTGTCCCCACCAGTACTGTACCCCAGTGTTATACAATGACAGACCTCTCCCCAGCAGTACTGTACACCAGTGTTATACAGGGACAGACCTGTCCCCACCAGTACTGTACCCCAGTGTTATACACTGACAGACCTGTCCCCACCAGTACTGTACCCACGAGTTATACAATGACAGACCTGTCCCCACCAGTACTGTTCCCCTGTATTATACAGGGACAGACCTGTTCCCAACAGTACTGTACCCCAGTGTTATACAGCGACAGACCTGTCCCCACGAGGACTGTACCCCAGTGTTATACAGGGACAGACCTGTCCCCACCAGTACTGTACCCCAGTGTTATACAGGGACAGACCTGTCCCCACCAGTACTGTCCCCCAGTGTTATACAGGGACAGACCTGTCCCCACCAGTACTGTTCCCCTGTATTATACAGGGACAGACCTGTTCCCAACAGTACTGTACCCCAGTGTTATACAGCGACAGACCTGTCCCCACGAGGACTGTACCCCAGTGTTATACAGCGACAGACCTGTCCCCACCAGTACTGTACCCCAGTGTTATGCAGGGACAGACCTGTCCCCACCAGTACTGTCCCCCAGTGTTATACAGGGACAGACCTGTCCCCACCAGTACTGTTCCCCTGTATTATACAGGGACAGACCTGTTCCCAACAGTACTGTACCCTAGTGTTATACAGGGACAGACCTGTCCCCACCAGTACTGTACCCCAGTGTTATACAGTGACAGACCTGTCCCCACCAGTGCTGTACCCCAGTGTTATACAGGGACAGACCTGTCCCAAACCAGGACTGTTCCCCAGTGTTATACACTGACAGACCTGTCCCCACCAGTACTGTACCCCAGTGTTATACAGGGACAGACCTGTCGCCACCAGCACTGTACCCCAGTGTTATACACTGACAGACCTCTCCCCACCAGTACTGTACCCCAGTGTTATACAGGGACAGACCTGTCCCCACCAGTACGGTACCCCAGTGTTATACAGTAACAGACCTGTCCCCACCAGTACTGTACCCCAGTGTTATACAGGGACAGACCGGTCCCCACCAGTACTGCACCCCAGTGTTATACAGGGACAGACCTGTCCCCACCAGTACTGTACCCCAGTGTTATACAGTGACAGACCTGTCCCCACCAGGACCGTACCCCAGTGTTATACAGGGACAGACCCGTCCCCACCAGTACCGTACCCCAGTGTTATACAGCGACAGACCCGTCCCCACCAGTACTGTACCCCAGTGTTATACAGGGACAGACCTGTCCCCAGCAGTACTGTACCCCAGTGTTATACAGGGACAGACCTGTCCCCACCAGTACTGTACCCCAGTGTTATACAGGGACAGACCTGTCCCCACCAGTACTGTACCCTCGTGTTATACACGATCAGACCTGTCCCCACCAGTCCTCTACCCCAGTGTTTTACAGGGACAGACCTGTCCCCACCAGTACTGTACACCAGTGTTATGCAGGGACAGACCTGTCCCCACCAGTACTGTACCCCAGTGTTATACACTGACAGACCTGTCCCCACCAGTACTGTACCCACGAGTTATACAATGACAGACCTGTCCCCACCAGTACTGTACCCCAGTGTTATACACTGACAGACCGGTCCCCACCAGTACTCCACCCCAGTGTTATACACTGACAGACCTGTCCCCACCAGTACTGTACCCCAGTGTTATACAGGGACAGACCTGTCCCCACCAGTACTGTACCCCAGTGTTATACAGGGACAGACCTGTCCCCACCAGGACTGTATCCCAGAGTTATACACTGACATACCTGTCCCCACCAGTACTGTCCCCCAGTGTTATACAGTGACAGACCTGTCCCCACCAGTACTGTACCCCAGTGTTATACAGGGACAGACCTGTCCCCACCAGTACTGTACCCCAGTGTTATACAGGGACAGACCTGTCCCCACCAGTACTGTACCCCAGTGTTATACACTGACAGACCCGTCCCCACCAGTACTGTACCCCAGTGTTATACAGGGACAGACCTGTCCCCACCAGTACTGTACCCCAGTGTTATGCAGGGATAGACCTGTCCCCACCAGTACTGTACCCCAGCGTGATACAGTGACAGACCTGTCCCCACCAGTACTGTACCCCAGTGTTATACAGTGACAGACCTGTCCCCACCAGTACCTTATCCCAGTGTTATACAGTGACAGACCCGTCCCCACCAGTACTGTACTCCAGTATTATACACTGACAGACCCGTCCCCACCAGTACTGTACCCCAGTGTTATACAGGGACAGAGCTGTCCCCACCAGGACTGTACCCCAGTGTTATACAGGGACAGACCTGTCCCCACCAGTACTGTACCCCAGTCTTATACAGGGACAGACCTGTCCCCAAAAGGACTGTACCCCAGTGTTATACAGGGACAGACCTGTCCCCACCAGTACTGTACCCCAGTGTTATACAGGGACAGACCCGTCCCCACCAGTACTGTACCCCAGTGTTATACAGTGACAGACCTCTCCCCACCAGTACTGTACCCCAGTGTTATACACTGACAGACCTGTCCCCAACAGTACTGTACACCAGTGTTATACAGGGACAGACCTGTCCCCACCAGTACTGTACCCCAGTGTTATACACTGACAGACCACCCCCCACCAGTACTGTCCCCCAGTGTTATACAGGGACAGACCTGTCCCCACCAGTACCGTACCCCAGTGTTATATAGGGACAGACCTGTCCCCACCAGTACCGTACTCCAGTGTTATACAGGGACAGACCTGTCCCCACCAGTACCGTACCCCAGTGTTATACAGGGACAGACCCGTCCCCACCAGTACTGTACCCCAGTGTTATACAGTGACAAACCCGCCCCCACCAGTACTGTACCCCAGTGTTATACAGGGACAGACCTGTCCCCACCAGTTCCGTATCGCAGTGTTATACAGTGACAGACCCGTCCCCACCAGTACTGTACTCCAGTGTCATACACTGACAGACCCGTCCCCACCAGTACTGTACTCCAGTGTTATACAGGGACAGACCTGTCCCCACCAGTACTGTACCCCAGTGTTATACAGGGACAGACCCATTCCCGCCAGTACTGTACCCTAGTGTTATACAGGGACAGACCTGTCCCCACCAGTACTGTACCCCAGTGTTACACAGTGACAGACCTGACCCCACCAGTACTGTACCCCAGTGTTATACAGTGACAGACCTGTCCCCACCAGTACTGTACCCCAGTGTTAAACAGGGACAGACCTGTCCCCACCAGTACTGTACCCCAGTGTTATACAGGGACAGACCTGTCCCAAACCAGGACTGTTCCCCAGTGTTATACACTGACAGACCTGTCCCCACCAGTACTGTACCCCAGTGTTATACAGTGACCGACCTGTCCCCACCAGTACCGTACCCAGTATTATACACTGACAGACAGTTCCCCACCAGTACTCTTCCCCAGTGTGGTACAGGGACAGACCTGTCCCCACCAGTACTGTACCCCAGTGTTATACAGGGACAGACCTGTCCCCACCAGTACTGTACCCCAGTGTTATACAGGGACAGACCTGTCCTAACCAGCACTGTACCCCAGTGTTATACAGGGACAGACCTGTCCTCACCAGCACTGTACCCCAGTGTTATACACTGACAGACCTCTCCCCACCAGTACTGTACCCCAGTGTTATACAGGGACAGACCTGTCCCCACCAGTACTGTACTCCAGTGTTATACACTGACAGACCTGTCCCCACCAGTACTGTACCCCAGTGTTATACAGGGACAGACCCGTCCCCAACAGTACTGTACCCCAGTGTTATACAGGGACAGACCGGTCCCCACCAGTACTGCACCCCAGTGTTATACAGGGACAGACCTGTCCCCACCAGTACTGTACCCCAGTGTTATACAGTGACAGACCTGTCCCCACCAGGACCGTACCCCAGTGTTATACAGGGACAGACCTGTCCCCACCAGTACCGTACCCCAGTGTTATACAGGGACAGACCCGTCCCCACCAGTACTGTACCCCAGTGTTATACAGGGACAGACCTGTCCCCACCAGTACTGTACCCCAGTGTTATACAGGGACAGACCTGTCCCCACCAGTACTGTACCCCAGTGTTATACAGTGACAGACCTGTCCCCACCAGTACTGTACCCCAGTGTTATACAGGGACAGACCCGTCCCCACCAGTACTGTACCCCAGTGTTATACAGGGACAGACCTGTCCCCACCAGTACTGTACCCCAGTGTTATACAGGGACAGACCTGTCCCCAGCAGTACTGTACCCCAGAGTTATACAGGGACAGACCTGTCCCCACCAGTACTGTACCCCAGTGTTATACAGGGACAAACCCGCCCCCACCGGTACTGTACCCCAGTGTTATACAGGGACAAACCCGCCCCCACCGGTACTGTACCCCAGTGTTATACAGGGACAGACCTGTCCCCACCAGTACTGTACCCCAGTGTTATACAGTGACAGACCTGTCCCCACCAGTACTGTACCCCAGTGTTATACACTGACAGACCTGTCCCCACCAGTACTGCACCTCAGTGTTATACCGTGACAGACCTGTCCCCAACAGTACTGTACCCCCGTGTTATACACTGACAGACCTGTCCCCACCAGTACGGTACCCCAGTGTTATACAGTGACAGACCTGTCCCCACCAGTACTGTACCCCAGTGTTATACAGGGACGGACCTGTCCCCACCAGTACTGTACCCCAGTGTTATACAGGGACAGACCTGTCCCCACCAGGACTGTACCCCAGTGTTATACACTGACAGACCTGTCCCCACCAGTACGGTACCCCAGTGTTATACAGTGACAGACCTGTCCCCACCAGTACTGTACCCCAGTGTTATACAGGGACAGACCCGTCCCCATCAGTACTGTACCACAGTGTTATACAGGGACAGACCTGTCCCCACCAGTACTGTACCCCAGTGTTATACAGGGACAGACCCATTCCCACCAGTACTGTACCCGCAGCGTCATACAGGGACAGACCTGTCCCCACCAATACTGTACCCTAGTGTTATATAAGGACAGACCTGTCCCCACCAGTACTGTACCCCAGTGTTATACAGGGACAGACCTGTCCCCACCAGTACTGTACCCCAGTGTTATACAGGGACAGACCTGTCCCCACCAGTACTGTACACTAGTGTTATACAGGGACAGACCTGTCCCCACCAGTACTGTACCCTAGTGTTATACAGGGACAGACCTGTCCCCACCAGTCCTCTACCCCAGTGTTTTACAGGGACAGACCTGTCCCCACCAGTACTGTACCCCAGTGTTATACAGGGACAGACCTGTCCCCACCAGTACTGTACCCCAGTGTTATGCAGGGACAGACCTGTCCCCACCAGTACTGTACCCCAGTGTTATACACTGATAGACCTGTCCCCACCAGTACTGTACCCACGAGTTATACAATGACAGACCTGTCCCCACCAGTACTGTACCCCAGTGTTATACAGTGACAGACCGGTCCCCACCAGTACTGTACCCCAGTGTTATACAGGGACAGACCTGTCCCCACCAGTACTGTACCCCAGTGTTATGCAGGGACAGACCTGTCCCCACCAGTACTGTACCCCAGTGTTATACAGTGACAGACCTGTCCCCATCAGTACTGTACCCCAGTGTTATACAGGGACAGACCTGTCCCCACCAGTACTGTACCCCAGTGTTATACAGGGACAGACCTGTCCCCCACCAGTACTGTACCCCAGTGTTATACAGGGACAGACCTGTCCCCACCAGTACTGAACCCCAGTGTTATGCAGGGACAGACCTGTCCCCACCAGTACTGTACCCCAGTGTTATACAGGGACAGACCTGTCCCCACCAGTACTGTACCCCAGTGTTATGCAGGGACGGACCCGTCCCCACCAGTACTGTACCCCAGTGTTATACACTGACAGACCTGTCCCCACCAGTACTGTACCCACGAGTTATACAATGACAGACCTGTCCCCACCAGTACTGTACCCCAGTGTTATACAGGGACAGACCTGTCCCCACCAGTACTGAACCCCAGTGTTATACACTGACAGACCTGTCCCCACCAGTACTGTACACCAGTGTTATACAGGGACAGACCTGTCCCCACCAGTACTGAACCCCAGTGTTATACACTGACAGACCACTCCCCACCAGTACTGTACCCCAGTGTTATACAGGGACAGACCTGTCCCCACCAGTACTGTACCCCAGTGTTATACAGGGACAGACCTGTCCCCACCAGTACACTACCCCAGTGTTATACAGGGACAGACCTGTCCCCACCAGTACTGTACCCCAGTGTTATACAGGGACAGACCTGTCCCCACCAGGACTGTACCCCAGTGTTATACAGGGACAGAACCGTCCCCACCAGTACCGTACCCCAGTGTTATACAGGGACAGACCTGTCCCCACCAGTACTGTACCCCAGTGTTAAACACTGACAGACCTCTCCCCACCAGTACTGTACCCCAGTGTTATACAGGGACAGACCTGTCCCCACCAGTACACTACCCCAGTGTAAGACAGGGACAGACCTGTCCCCACCAGTACTGTACCCCAGTCTTCTACAGGGACAGACCTGTCCCCACCAGGACTGTACCCCAGTGTTATACAGGGACAGACCTGTCCCCACCAGTACTGTACCCCAGTGTTATACAGGGACAGACCTGTCTCCACCAGTACTGTACCCCAGTGTTATACACGGACAGACCTGTCCCCACCAGTACTGTACCCCAGTGTTATACAGGGACAGACGCATCCCCACCAGTACTGTACCCCAGTGTTATACAGTGACAGACCTCTCCCCACCAGTACTGTACCCCAGCGTTATACACTGACAGACCTGTCCCCAACAGTACTGTACCCCAGTGTTATACACTGACAGACCACCCCCCACCAGTACTGTCCCCCAGTGTTATACAGGGACAGACCTGTCCCCACCAGTACCGTACCCCAGTGTTATATAGGGACAGACCTGTCCCCACCAGTACCGTACACCAGTGTTATACAGGGACAGACCTGTCCCCACCAGTACCGTACCCCAGTGTTATACAGGGACAGACCCGTCCCCACCAGTACTGTACCCCAGTGTTATACAGTGACAAACCCGCCCCCACCAGTACTGTACCCCAGTGTTATACAGGGACAGACCTGTCCCCACCAGTTCCGTATCGCAGTGTTATACAGTGACAGACCCGTCCCCACCAGTACTGTACTCCAGTGTTATACACTGACAGACCCGTCCCCACCAGTACTGTACCCCAGTGTTATACACTGACAGACCCGTCCCCACCAGTACTGTACTCCAGTGTTATACACTGACAGACCCGCCCCCACCAGTACTGTACCCCAGCGTCATACAAGGACAGACCTGTCCCCACCAGTACTGTACCCCACTGTTATACAGGGACAGACCTGTCCCCACCAGTACTGTACCCCAGTGTTATACAGGGACAGACCTGTCCCCACCAGTACTGTACCCTAGTGTTATACAGGGACAGACCTGTCCCCACCAGTACTGTACCCCAGTGTTACACAGTGACAGATCTGACCCCACCAGTACTGTACCCCAGTGTTATACAGTGACAGACCTGTCCCCACCAGTACTGTACCCCAGTGTTAAACAGGGACAGACCTGTCCCCACCAGTACTATACCCCAGTGTTATACAGGGACAGACCTGTCCCAAACCAGGACTGTTCCCCAGTGTTATACACTGACAGACCTGTCCCCACCAGTACTGTACCCCAGTGTTATACAGTGACAGACCTGTCCCCACCAGTACCGTACCCCAGTGTTATACAGGGACAGACCTGTCCCCACCAGTACTGTACCCCAGTGTTATACAGTGACAGACCTGTCCCCACCAGGACTGTACCCCAGTGTTATACAGTGACAGACCGGTCCCCACCAGTACTGTACCCCAGTGTTATACAGGGACAGACCTGTCCCAAACCAGGACTGTTCCCCAGTGTTATACACTGACAGACCTGACCCCACCAGTACCGTACCCAGTATTATACACTGACAGACAGTTCCTCACCAGTACTCTACCCCAGTGTGGTACAGGGACAGACCTGTCCCCACCAGTACTGTACCCCAGTGTTATACAGTGACAGACCTGTCCCCACCAGTACTGTACCCCAGTGTTATACAGGGACAGACCCGTCCCCAACAGTACTGTACCCCAGTGTTATACAGGGACAGACCGGTCCCCACCAGTACTGCACCCCAGTGTTATACAGGGACAGACCTGTCCCCACCAGTACTGTACCCCAGTGTTATACAGTGACAGACCTGTCCCCACCAGGACCGTACCCCAGTGTTATACAGGGACAGACCTGTCCCCACCAGTACTGTACCCCAGTGTTGTACAGGGACAGACCCGTCCCCACCAGTACTGTACCCCAGTGTTATACAGGGACAGACCTGTCCCCACCAGTACTGTACCCCAGTGTTATACAGGGACAGACCTGTCCCCACCAGTACTGTACCCCAGTGTTTACAGTGACAGACCTGTCCCCGTCAGTACTGTACCCCAGTGTTATACAGGGACAGACCCGTCCCCACCAGTACTGTACCCCAGTGTTATACAGGGACAGACCTGTCCCCAGCAGTACTGCACCTCAGTGTTATACCGTGACAGACCTGTCCCCAACAGTACTGTACCCCAGTGTTATACACTGACAGACCTGTCCCCCACCAGTACTGTACCCCAGTGTTAAACAGTGACAGACCTGTCCCCACCAGTACAGTACCCCAGGGTTATACAGGGACAGACCTGTCCCCACCAGTACTGTACCCTAGTGTTATACAGGGACAGACCTGTCCCCACCAGTACTGTACCCCAGTGTTATACAGGGACAGACCTGTCCCCACCAGTACTGTACACCAGTGTTATACAGGGACAGACCCATTCCCACCAGTACAGACCCCCAGCGTCATACAGGGACAGACCTGTCCCCACCAGTACTGTACCCTAGTGTTATACAAGGACAGACCTGTCCCCACCAGTACTCTACCCCAGTGTTATACAGGGACAGACCTCTCCCCACCAGTACTGTACCCCAGTGTTATACCGGGACAGACCTGTCCCCACCAGTACTGTACCCCAGTGTTATACAGGGACAGACCTGTCCCCACCAGTACTGTACCCTAGTGTTATACAGGGACAGACCTGTCCCCACCAGTCCTCTACCCCAGTGTTTTACAGGGACAGACCAGTCCCCACCAGTACTGTACCCCAGTGTTATACAGGGACAGACCTGTCACAACCAGTACTGTACCCCAGTGTTATGCAGGGACAGACCTGTCCCCACCAGTACTGTACCCACGAGTTATACAATGACAGACCTGTCCCCACCAGTACTGTACCCCAGTGTTATACAGTGACAGACCGGTCCCCACCAGTACTGTACCCCAGTGTTATACAGGGACAGACCTGTCCCCACCAGTACTGTACCCCAGTGTTATACAGGGACAGACCTGTCCCCACCAGTACTGTACCCCAGTGTTATACAGTGACAGACCTGTCCCCACCAGGACTGTACCCCAGTGTTATACAGGGACAGACCTGTCCCCACCAGTACTGTACCCCAGTGTTATACACTGACAGACCTGTCCCCACCAGTACTGTACCCCAGTGTTATACAGTGACAGACCCGTCCCCACCAGTACTGTACCCCAGTGTTATACAGGGACAGACCTGTCCCCACCAGTACTGTACCCCAGTGTTATACAGGGACAGACCTGTCCCCACCAGTACTGTACCCCAGTGTTATGCAGGGACAGACCTGTCCCCACCAGTACTGTACCCCAGTGTTATACAGGGACAGACCTGTCCCCACCAGTACTGTACACCAGTGTTATACAGGGACAGACCTGTCCCCACCAGTACTGTACCCCAGTGTTATACACTGACAGACCACTCCCCACCAGTACTGTACCCCAGTGTTATACAGGGACAGACCTGTCCCCACCAGTACTGTACCCCAGTGTTATACAGGGACAGACCTGTCCCCACCAGTACACTACCCCAGTGTTATACAGGGACAGACCTGTCCCCACCAGTACTGTACCCCAGTGTTATACAGGGACAGACCTGTCCCCACCAGTACACTACCCCAGTGTTATACAGGGACAGACCTGTCCCCACCAGTACTGTACCCCAGTGTTATACAGGGACAGACCTGTCCCCACCAGTACTGTACCCCAGTGTTATACAGGGACAGAACCGTCCCCACCAGTACCGTACCCCAGTGTTATACAGGGACAGAACTGTCCCCACCAGTACTGTACCCCAGTGTTAAACACTGACAGACCTCTCCCCACCAGTACTGTACCCCAGTGTTATACAGGGACAGACCTGTCCCCACCAGTACACTACCCCAGTGTTATACAGGGACAGACCTGTCCCCACCAGTACTGTACCCCAGTCTTCTACAGGGACAGACCTGTCCCCACCAGGACTGTACCCCAGTGTTATACAGGGACAGACCTGTCTCCACCAGTACTGTACCCCAGTGTTATACACGGACAGACCTGTCCCCACCAGTACTGTACCCCAGTGTTATACAGGGACAGACGCGTCCCCACCAGTACTGTACCCCAGTGTTATACAGTGACAGACCTCTCCCCACCAGTACTGTACCCCAGTGTTATACACTGACAGACCTGTCCCCAACAGTACTGTACACCAGTGTTATACAGGGACAGACCTGTCCCCACCAGTACTGTACCCCAGTGTTATACACTGACAGACCACCCCCCACCAGTACTGTCCCCCAGTGTTATACAGGGACAGACCTGTCCCCACCAGTACCGTACCCCAGTGTTATATAGGGACAGACCTGTCCCCACCAGTACTGTACCCCAGTGTTATACAGGGACAGACCCGTCCCCACCAGTACTGTACCCCAGTGTTATACAGTGACAAACCCGCGCCCACCAGTACTGTACCCCAGTGTTATACAGGGACAGACCTGTCCCCACCAGTTCCGTATCGCAGTGTTATACAGTGACAGACCTGTCCCCACCAGTACTGAACCCCAGTGTTATACACTGACAGACCACTCCCCACCAGTACTGTACCCCAGTGTTATACAGGGACAGACCTGTCCCCACCAGTACCGTATCCCAGTGTTATACAGTGACAGACCCGTCCCCACCAGTACTCTACTCCAGTGTTATACACTGACAGACCTGTCCCCACCAGTACTGTACCCCAGTGTTATACAGTGACAGACCCGTCCCCACCAGTACTGTACCCCAGTGTTATACAGGGACAGACCTGTCCCCACCAGTACTGTACCCCAGTGTTATACAGGGACAGACCTGTCCCCACCAGTACTGTACCCCAGTGTTATGCAGGGACAGACCTGTCCCCACCAGTACTGTACCCCAGTGTTATACAGGGACAGACCTGTCCCCACCAGTACTGTACACCAGTGTTATACAGGGACAGACCTGTCCCCACCAGTACTGTACCCCAGTGTTATACACTGACAGACCACTCCCCACCAGTACTGTACCCCAGTGTTATACAGGGACAGACCTGTCCCCACCAGTACTGTACCCCAGTGTTATACAGGGACAGACCTGTCCCCACCAGTACACTACCCCAGTGTTATACAGGGACAGACCTGTCCCCACCAGTACTGTACCCCAGTGTTATACAGGGACAGACCTGTCCCCACCAGTACACTACCCCAGTGTTATACAGGGACAGACCTGTCCCCACCAGTACTGTACCCCAGTGTTATACAGGGACAGACCTGTCCCCACCAGTACTGTACCCCAGTGTTATACAGGGACAGAACCGTCCCCACCAGTACCGTACCCCAGTGTTATACAGGGACAGAACTGTCCCCACCAGTACTGTACCCCAGTGTTAAACACTGACAGACCTCTCCCCACCAGTACTGTACCCCAGTGTTATACAGGGACAGACCTGTCCCCACCAGTACACTACCCCAGTGTTATACAGGGACAGACCTGTCCCCACCAGTACTGTACCCCAGTCTTCTACAGGGACAGACCTGTCCCCACCAGGACTGTACCCCAGTGTTATACAGGGACAGACCTGTCTCCACCAGTACTGTACCCCAGTGTTATACACGGACAGACCTGTCCCCACCAGTACTGTACCCCAGTGTTATACAGGGACAGACGCGTCCCCACCAGTACTGTACCCCAGTGTTATACAGTGACAGACCTCTCCCCACCAGTACTGTACCCCAGTGTTATACACTGACAGACCTGTCCCCAACAGTACTGTACACCAGTGTTATACAGGGACAGACCTGTCCCCACCAGTACTGTACCCCAGTGTTATACACTGACAGACCACCCCCCACCAGTACTGTCCCCCAGTGTTATACAGGGACAGACCTGTCCCCACCAGTACCGTACCCCAGTGTTATATAGGGACAGACCTGTCCCCACCAGTACTGTACCCCAGTGTTATACAGGGACAGACCCGTCCCCACCAGTACTGTACCCCAGTGTTATACAGTGACAAACCCGCGCCCACCAGTACTGTACCCCAGTGTTATACAGGGACAGACCTGTCCCCACCAGTTCCGTATCGCAGTGTTATACAGTGACAGACCTGTCCCCACCAGTACTGAACCCCAGTGTTATACACTGACAGACCACTCCCCACCAGTACTGTACCCCAGTGTTATACAGGGACAGACCTGTCCCCACCAGTACCGTATCCCAGTGTTATACAGTGACAGACCCGTCCCCACCAGTACTCTACTCCAGTGTTATACACTGACAGACCCGTCCCCACCAGTACTGTACCCCAGTGTTATACAAGGACAGACGTGTCCCCACCAGGACTGTACCCCAGTGTTATACAGGGACAGACCTGTCCCCACCAGTACTGTACCCCAGTGTTATACAGGGACAGACCTGTCCCCACCAGTACTGTACCCCAGTGTTATACAGGGACAGACCCGTCCCCACCAGTACCGTACCCCAGTGTTATACAGGGACAGACCTGTCCCCACCAGTACTGTACCCCAGTGTTAAACACTAACAGACCTCTCCCCACCAGTACTGTACCCCAGTGTTATACAGGGACAGACCTGTCCCCACCAGTACACTACCCCAGTGTTATACAGAGACAGACCTGTCCCCACCAGTACTGTACCCCAGTCTTATACAGGGACGGACCTGTCCCCACCAGGACTGTACCCCAGTGTTACACAGAGACAGACCTGTCCCCACCAGTACTGTACCCCAGTGTTATACAGGGACAGACCTGTCTCCACCAGTACTGTACCCCAGTGTTATACACGGACAGACCTGTCCCCACCAGTACTGTACCCCAGTGTTATACAGGGACAGACCCGTCCCCACCAGTACTGTAACCCAGTGTTATACAGTGACAGACCTCTCCCCACCAGTACTGTACACCAGTGTTATACAGGGACAGACCTGTCCCCACCAGTACTGTACCCCAGTGTTATACACTGACAGACCACCCCCCACCAGTACTGTCCCCCAGTGTTATACAGGGACAGACCTGTCCCCACCAGTACCGTACCCCAGTGTTATATAGGGACAGACCTGTCCCCACCAGTACCGTACTCCAGAGTTATACAGGGACAGACCTGTCCCCACCAGTACCGTACCCCAGTGTTATACAGGGACAGACCGGTCCCCACCAGTACTGTACCCCAGTGTTATACAGTGACAAACCCGCCCCAACCAGTACTGTACCCCAGTGTTATACAGTGACAGACCTGTCCCCGCCAGTTCCGTATCGCAGTGTTATACAGTGACAGACCCGTCCCCACCAATACTGTACTCCAGTGTTATACACTGACAGACCCGTCCCCACCAGTACTGTTCTCCAGTGTTATACACTGACAGACCCGTCCCCACCAGTACTGTACCCCAGTGTTATACAGGGACAGACCTCTCCCCACCAGTACTGTACCCCAGTGTTATACCGGGACAGACCTGTCCCCACCAGTACTGTACCCCAGTGTTATACAGGGACAGACCTGTCCCCACCAGTACTGTACCCTAGTGTTATACAGGGACAGACCTGTCCCCACCAGTCCTCTACCCCAGTGTTTTACAGGGACAGACCAGTCCCCACCAGTACTGTACCCCAGTGTTATACAGGGACAGACCTGTCACAACCAGTACTGTACCCCAGTGTTATGCAGGGACAGACCTGTCCCCACCAGTACTGTACCCACGAGTTATACAATGACAGACCTGTCCCCACCAGTACTGTACCCCAGTGTTATACAGTGACAGACCGGTCCCCACCAGTACTGTACCCCAGTGTTATACAGGGACAGACCTGTCCCCACCAGTACTGTACCCCAGTGTTATACAGGGACAGACCTGTCCCCACCAGTACTGTACCCCAGTGTTATACAGTGACAGACCTGTCCCCACCAGGACTGTACCCCAGTGTTATACAGGGACAGACCTGTCCCCACCAGTACTGTACCCCAGTGTTATACACTGACAGACCTGTCCCCACCAGTACTGTACCCCAGTGTTATACAGTGACAGACCCGTCCCCACCAGTACTGTACCCCAGTGTTATACAGGGACAGACCTGTCCCCACCAGTACTGTACCCCAGTGTTATACAGGGACAGACCTGTCCCCACCAGTACTGTACCCCAGTGTTATGCAGGGACAGACCTGTCCCCACCAGTACTGTACCCCAGTGTTATACAGGGACAGACCTGTCCCCACCAGTACTGTACACCAGTGTTATACAGGGACAGACCTGTCCCCACCAGTACTGTACCCCAGTGTTATACACTGACAGACCACTCCCCACCAGTACTGTACCCCAGTGTTATACAGGGACAGACCTGTCCCCACCAGTACTGTACCCCAGTGTTATACAGGGACAGACCTGTCCCCACCAGTACACTACCCCAGTGTTATACAGGGACAGACCTGTCCCCACCAGTACTGTACCCCAGTGTTATACAGGGACAGACCTGTCCCCACCAGTACACTACCCCAGTGTTATACAGGGACAGACCTGTCCCCACCAGTACTGTACCCCAGTGTTATACAGGGACAGACCTGTCCCCACCAGTACTGTACCCCAGTGTTATACAGGGACAGAACCGTCCCCACCAGTACCGTACCCCAGTGTTATACAGGGACAGAACTGTCCCCACCAGTACTGTACCCCAGTGTTAAACACTGACAGACCTCTCCCCACCAGTACTGTACCCCAGTGTTATACAGGGACAGACCTGTCCCCACCAGTACACTACCCCAGTGTTATACAGGGACAGACCTGTCCCCACCAGTACTGTACCCCAGTCTTCTACAGGGACAGACCTGTCCCCACCAGGACTGTACCCCAGTGTTATACAGGGACAGACCTGTCTCCACCAGTACTGTACCCCAGTGTTATACACGGACAGACCTGTCCCCACCAGTACTGTACCCCAGTGTTATACAGGGACAGACGCGTCCCCACCAGTACTGTACCCCAGTGTTATACAGTGACAGACCTCTCCCCACCAGTACTGTACCCCAGTGTTATACACTGACAGACCTGTCCCCAACAGTACTGTACACCAGTGTTATACAGGGACAGACCTGTCCCCACCAGTACTGTACCCCAGTGTTATACACTGACAGACCACCCCCCACCAGTACTGTCCCCCAGTGTTATACAGGGACAGACCTGTCCCCACCAGTACCGTACCCCAGTGTTATATAGGGACAGACCTGTCCCCACCAGTACTGTACCCCAGTGTTATACAGGGACAGACCCGTCCCCACCAGTACTGTACCCCAGTGTTATACAGTGACAAACCCGCGCCCACCAGTACTGTACCCCAGTGTTATACAGGGACAGACCTGTCCCCACCAGTTCCGTATCGCAGTGTTATACAGTGACAGACCTGTCCCCACCAGTACTGAACCCCAGTGTTATACACTGACAGACCACTCCCCACCAGTACTGTACCCCAGTGTTATACAGGGACAGACCTGTCCCCACCAGTACCGTATCCCAGTGTTATACAGTGACAGACCCGTCCCCACCAGTACTCTACTCCAGTGTTATACACTGACAGACCCGTCCCCACCAGTACTGTACCCCAGTGTTATACAAGGACAGACGTGTCCCCACCAGGACTGTACCCCAGTGTTATACAGGGACAGACCTGTCCCCACCAGTACTGTACCCCAGTGTTATACAGGGACAGACCTGTCCCCACCAGTACTGTACCCCAGTGTTATACAGGGACAGACCCGTCCCCACCAGTACCGTACCCCAGTGTTATACAGGGACAGACCTGTCCCCACCAGTACTGTACCCCAGTGTTAAACACTAACAGACCTCTCCCCACCAGTACTGTACCCCAGTGTTATACAGGGACAGACCTGTCCCCACCAGTACACTACCCCAGTGTTATACAGAGACAGACCTGTCCCCACCAGTACTGTACCCCAGTCTTATACAGGGACGGACCTGTCCCCACCAGGACTGTACCCCAGTGTTACACAGAGACAGACCTGTCCCCACCAGTACTGTACCCCAGTGTTATACAGGGACAGACCTGTCTCCACCAGTACTGTACCCCAGTGTTATACACGGACAGACCTGTCCCCACCAGTACTGTACCCCAGTGTTATACAGGGACAGACCCGTCCCCACCAGTACTGTAACCCAGTGTTATACAGTGACAGACCTCTCCCCACCAGTACTGTACACCAGTGTTATACAGGGACAGACCTGTCCCCACCAGTACTGTACCCCAGTGTTATACACTGACAGACCACCCCCCACCAGTACTGTCCCCCAGTGTTATACAGGGACAGACCTGTCCCCACCAGTACCGTACCCCAGTGTTATATAGGGACAGACCTGTCCCCACCAGTACCGTACTCCAGAGTTATACAGGGACAGACCTGTCCCCACCAGTACCGTACCCCAGTGTTATACAGGGACAGACCCGTCCCCACCAGTACTGTACCCCAGTGTTATACAGTGACAAACCCGCCCCAACCAGTACTGTACCCCAGTGTTATACAGTGACAGACCTGTCCCCGCCAGTTCCGTATCGCAGTGTTATACAGTGACAGACCCGTCCCCACCAATACTGTACTCCAGTGTTATACACTGACAGACCCGTCCCCACCAGTACTGTTCTCCAGTGTTATACACTGACAGACCCGTCCCCACCAGTACTGTACCCCAGTGTTATACAGTGACAAACCCGCCCCCACCAGTACTGTACCCCAGTGTTATACAGGGACAGACCTGTCCCCAGCAGTACTATACCCCAGTGTTATACAGGGACAGACCTGTCCCCACCAGTACTGTACCCCAGTGTTATACAGGGACAGACCTGTTCACACCAGTACTGTACCCCAGTGTTAAACAGTGACAGACCTGTCCCCACCAGTACCGTACCCCAGTGTTATACAGGGACAGACCTGTCCCCACCAGTACTGTACCCCAGTGTTATACAGGGACAGACCTGTCCCCACCAGTACTGTACCCCAGTGTTATACAATGACAGACCTGTCCCCACCAGTACTGTATCCCAGTGTTATACAGGGACAGACCCGTCCCCACCAGTACTGTACCCCAGCGTCATACAGGGACAGACCTGTCCACACCAGTACTGTACCCCAGTGTTATACAGTGACAGACCCGTTCCCACTAGTACTGTACCCCAGTGTTATACAGAGACAGACCTGTCCCCACCAGTACTGTACCCCAGTGTTATACAGGGACAGACCTGTCCCCACCAGTACCGTACCCCAGTGTTATACAGAGACAGACCCGTCCCCACCAGTACTGTACCCCAGTGTTATACACTGACAGACCTGTCCCCACCAGTACTGTACCCACGAGTTATACAATGACAGACCCGTCCCCACCAGTACTGTACCCCAGTGTTATACAGGGACAGACCTGTCCCCACCAGTACTGTACCCCAGTGTTATACAGTGACAGACCTGACCCCACCAGTACTGTACCCCAGTGTTATACAGGGACAGACCTGTCCCCACCAGTACTGTACCCCAGTGTTATACAGGGACAGGCCTGTCCCCACCAGTACTGTACCCCAGTGTTATACACAGACAGACCTGTCCCCACCAGTACTGTACCCCAGTGTTATACAGGGACAGACCGGTCCCCACCAGTACTGTACCCCAGTGTTATACAGTGACAGACCGGTCCCCACCAGTACTGTACCCCAGTGTTATACAGGGACAGACCTGTCCCCACCAGTACTGTACCCCAGTGTTATACACTGACAGACCTGTCCCCACCAGTGCTGTACCCCAGTGTTATACAGGGACAGACCCGTCCCCAACAGTACTGTACCCCAGTGTTATACAGGGACAGACCTGTCCCCACCAGTACTGTACCCCAGTGTTATACAGGGACAGACCTGTCCCCACCAGTACTGTACCCCGGTGTTATACAGGGACAGACCTGTCCCCACCAGTACTGTACCCCAGTGTTATACAGTGACAGACCTATCCCCACCAGTACTGTACCCCAGTGTTATACACTGACAGGCCTGTCCCCACCAGTACTGTACCCTAGTGTTATACAGGGACAGACCCGTCCGCACCAGTACTGTACCCCAGTGTTATACAGGGACAGGCCTGTCCCCACCAGTACTGTACCCCAGTGTTATACAGGGACAGACCTGTCCCCACCAGTACTGTACCCCAGTGTTATACAGGGACAGACCCGTCCCCACCAGGACTATACCCCAGTGTTATACAGGGACAGACCTGTCCCCACCAGTACTGTACCCCAGTGTTATACAGTGACAGACCTGTCCCCACCAGTACTGTACCCCAATGTTATACAGGGACAGACCGGTCCGCACCAGTACTGTACCCCAGTGTTATACAGGGACAGACCTGTCCACACCAGTACTGTACCCCAGTGTTATACAGGGACAGACCCGTCCTCACCAGGACTGTACCCCAGTGTTATACAGGGACAGACCTGTCCCCACCAGTACTGTACCCCAGTGTTATACAGGGACAGACCTGTCCCCACCAGTACTGTACCCCAGTGTTATACAGGGACAGACCTGTCCCGACCAGTACTGTACCCCAGTGTTATACAGGGACAGACCTGTCCCCACCAGGACTGTACCCCACTGTTATACAGTGACAGACCGGTCCCCACCAGTACTGTACCCCAGTGTGATACAGGGACAGACCTGTCCCCACCAGTACTGTACCCCAGTGTTATACAGGGACAGACCTGTCCCCACCAGTACTGTACCCCACTGTTATACAGTGACAGACCTGTCCCCACCAGTACTGTACCCCAGTGTTATACAGGGACAGACCTGTCCCCACCAGTACTGTACCCCAGTGTTATACAGGGACAGACCTGTCCCCACCAGTACTGTACCCCAGTGTTATACAGGGACAGACCTGTCCCCACCAGTACTGTACCCCAGTGTTATACAGGGAAAGACCTGTCCCCACCAGTACTGTACCCCAGTGTTATACAGGGACAGACCTGTCCCCAACAGTACTGTACCCCAGTGTTATACAGGGACAGACCTGTCCCCACCAGTACTGTACCCCAGTGTTATACAGGGACAGACCCGTCCCCACCAGTACTGTACACCAGTGTTATACAGGGACAGACCTGTCCCCACCAGTACTGTACCCACGAGTTATACACTGACAGACCTGTCCCCACCAGTACTGTACCCCAGTGTTATACAGGGACAGACCTATCCCCACCAGTACTGTACCCCAGTGTTATACAGGGAAAGACCTGTCCCCACCAGTACTGTACCCCAGTGTTATACAGGGACAGACCTGTCCCCAACAGTACTGTACCCCAGTGTTATACAGGGACAGACCTGTCCCCACCAGTACTGTACCCCAGTGTTATACAGGGACAGACCTGTCCCCATCAGTACTGTACCCCAGTGTTATACACTGACAGACCTGTCCCCACCAGTGCTGTACCCCAGTGTTATACAGGGACAGACCCGTCCCCAACAGTACTGTACCCCAGTGTTATACAGGGACAGACCTGTCCCCACCAGTACTGTACCCCAGTGTTATACAGGGACAGACCTGTCCCCACCAGTACTGTACCCCAGTGTTATACAGGGACAGACCTGTCCCCACCAGTACTGTACCCCAGTGTAATACACTGACAAACCTGTCCCCACCAGTACTGTACCCCAGTATTATACAGGGACAGACCCGTCCCCAACAGTACTGTACCCCAGTGTTACACAGTGACAGACCTGTCCCCACCAGTACTGTACCCCGGTGTTATACAGGGACAGACCTGTCCCCACCAGTACTGTACCCCAGTGTTATACACTGACAGACCTGTCCCCACCAGTACTGTACCCCAGTGTTATACAGTGACAGACCCGTCCCCAACAGTACTGTACCCCAGTGTTATACACTGACAGACCTGTCCCCACCAGTACTGTACCCCAGTGTTATACAGTGACAGACCTGTCCCCACCAGTACTGTACCCCGGTGTTATACACTGACAGACCTGTCCCCACCAGTACTGTACCCCAGTGTTATACAGGGACAGACCTGTCCCCACCAGTACTGTACCCCAGTGTTATACAGGGACAGACCTGTCCCCACCAGTACTGTACCCCAGTGTTATACACTGACAGACCTGTCCCCACCAGTACTGTACCCCAGTGTTATACAGGGACAAACCTGTCCCCACCAGTACGGTACCCCAGTGTTATACAGGGACAGACCGGTCCCCACCAGTACTGTACCCCAGTGTTATACAGTGACAGACCTGTCCCCACCAGTACTGTACCCCAGTGTTATACAGTGACAGACCTGTCCCCACCAGTACTGTACCCCAGTGTTATACAGGGACAGACCTGTCCCCACCAGTACTGTACCCCAGTGTTATACAGGGACAGACCTGTCCCCACCAGTACTGTACCCCAGTGTTATACACTGACAAACCTGTCCCCACCAGTACTGTACCCCAGTGTTATACAGTGACAGACCCGTCCCCACCAGTACTGTACCCAGGTGTTATACACTGACAGACCTGTCCCCCACCAGTACTGTACCCCAGTGTTATACACTGACAGACCTGTCCCCACCAGTACTGTACCCCAGTGTTATACAGGGACAGACCTGTCCCCACCAGTACTGTACCCCAGTGTTACACAGTGACAGACCTGTCCCCACCAGTACTGTACCCCAGTGTTATACAGGGACAGACCTGTCCCCACCAGTACTGTACCCCAGTGTTATACACTGACAAACCTGTCCCCACCAGTACTGTACCCCAGTGTTATACAGTGACAGACCCGTCCCCACCAGTACTGTACCCAGGTGTTATACACTGACAGACCTGTCCCCCACCAGTACTGTACCCCAGTGTTATACACTGACAGACCTGTCCCCACCAGTACTGTACCCCAGTGTTATACAGGGACAGACCTGTCCCCACCAGTACTGTACCCCAGTGTTACACAGTGACAGACCTGTCCCCACCAGTACTGTACCCCAGTGTTATACAGGGACAGACCTGTCCCCCACCAGTACTGTACCCCAGTGTTATACAGGGACAGACCTGTCCCCACCAGTACTGTACCCCAGTGTTATACAGTGACAGACCTGTCCCCACCAGTACTGTACCCCAGTGTTATACAGGGACAGACCTGTCCCCACCAGTACTGTACCCCAGTGTTATACAGGGACAGGCCCATCCCCACCAGTACTGTACCCCAGTGTTATACAGGGACAGACCTGTCCCCACCAGTACTGTACCCCAGAGTTGTACATGGACAGACCTGTCCCCACCAGTACTGTACCCCAGTGTTATACAGGGACAGGCCCATCCCCACCAGTACTGTACCCCAGTGTTATACAGGGACAGACCTGTCCCCACCAGTACTGTACCCCAGAGTTGTACATGGACAGACCTGTCCCCACCAGTACTGTACCCCAGTGTTATACAGGGACAGACCTCTCCCCACCAGTACTGTACCCCAGTGTTATACAGGGACAGACCCGTCCCCACCAGGACTGTACCCCAGTGTTATACAGGGACAGACCTCTCCCCACCAGTACTGTACCCCAGTGTTATACACTGACAGACCTGTCCCCATCAGTACTGTACCCCAGTGTTATACAGGGACAGACCTGTCCCCACCAGTACTGTACCCCAGTGTTATACAGGGACAGACCTGTCCCCACCAGTACTGTACCCCAGTGTTATACAGGGACAGACCCGTCCCCACCAGGACTGTACCCCAGTGTTATACAGGGACAGACCTGTCCCCACCAGTACTGTACCCCAGTGTTATACAGGGACAGACCTGTCCCCACCAGTACTGTACCCCAGTGTTATACAGTGACAGACCTGTCCCCACCAGTACTGTACCCCAGTGTTATACAGGGACAGACCTGTCCCCACCAGTACTGTACCCCAGTGTTATACAGGGACAGACCTGTCCCCACCAGTACTGTACCCCAGTGTTATACAGTGACAGACCTGTCCCCACCAGTACTGTACCCCAGTGTTATACAGGGACAGACCTGTCCCCACCAGTACTGTACCCCAGTGTTATACAGGGACAGACCTGTCCCCACCAGTACTGTACCCCAGTGTTATACAGTGACAGACCTGTCCCCACCAGTACTGTACCCCAGTGTGATACAGGGACAGACCTGTCCCCACCAGTACTGTACCCCAGTGTTATACAGTGACAGACCTGTCCCCACCAGTACTGTACCCCAGTGTTATACAGGGACAGACCCGTCCCCACCAGTACTGTACCCCAGTGTTATACAGGGAAAGACCTGTCCCCACCAGTACTGTACCCCAGTGTTATACAGTGACAGACCTGTCCCCACCAGTACTGTACCCCAGTGTTATACAGGGAAAGACCTGTCCCCACCAGTACTGTACCCCAGTGTTATACAGGGACAGACCTGTCCCCAACAGTACTGTACCCCAGTGTTATACAGGGACAGACCTGTCCCCACCAGTACTGTACCCCAGTGTTATACAGGGACAGACCCGTCCCCACCAGTACTGTACACCAGTGTTATACAGGGACAGACCTGTCCCCACCAGTACTGTACCCACGAGTTATACACTGACAGACCTGTCCCCACCAGTACTGTACCCCAGTGTTATACAGGGACAGACCTATCCCCACCAGTACTGTACCCCAGTGTTATACAGGGAAAGACCTGTCCCCACCAGTACTGTACCCCAGTGTTATACAGGGACAGACCTGTCCCCAACAGTACTGTACCCCAGTGTTATACAGGGACAGACCTGTCCCCACCAGTACTGTACCCCAGTGTTATACAGGGACAGACCTGTCCCCACCAGTACTGTACCCCAGTGTTATACACTGACATACCCATCCCCACCAGTACTGTACCCCAGTGTTATACAGTGACAGACCAGTCCCCACCAGTACTGTACCCCAGTGTTATACAGTGACAGACCTGTCCCCACCAGTACTGTACCCCAGTGTTATACAGGGACAGACCTGACCCCACCAGTACTGTACCCCAGTGTTATACAGGGACAGACCTGTCCCCACCAGTACTGTACCCCAGTGTTATACAGGGACAGACCTGTCCCAAACCAGGACTGTACCCCAGTGTTATACACTGACAGACCTGTCCCCCACCAGTACTGTACCCCAGTGTTGTACAGTGACAGACCTGTCCCCACCAGTACTGTACCCCAGTGTTATACAGGGACAGACCTGTCCCCACCAGTACTGTACCCCAGTGTTATACAGGGACAGACCTGTCCCCACCAGTACTGTACCCCAGTGTTATACAGAGACAGACCTGTCCCCACCAGGACTGTACCCCAGAGTTATACAGGGACAGACCTGTCCCCACCAGTACTGTACCCCAGTGTTATACAGGGACAGACCTGTCCCCACCAGTACTGTACCCCAGTGTTATACAGGGACAGACCTGTCCCCACCAGTACTGTACCCCAGTGTTATACAGTGACAGACCTGTCCCCACCAGTACTGTACCCCAGAGTTATACATGGACAGACCTGTCCCCACCAGTACTGTACCCCAGTGTTATACAGGGACAGACCTGTCCCCACCAGGACTGTACCCCAGTGTTATACACTAACAGACCTGTCCCCCACCAGTACTGTACCCCAGTGTTATACAGGGACAGACCTGTCCCCACCAGTACTGTACCCCAGTGTTATACAGTGACAGACCTGTCCCCACCAGTACTGTACCCCAGTGTTATACAGAGACAGACCTGTCCCCACCAGTACTGTACCCCAGTGTTATACAGGGACAGACCTGTCCCCACCAGTGCTGTACCCCAGTGTTATACAGGGACAGACCCGTCCCCACCAGTACTGTACCCCAGTGTTATACAGTGACAGACCTGTCCCCACCAGTACTGTACCCCAGTGTTATACAGAGACAGACCTGTCCCCACCAGTACTGTACCCCAGTGTTATACAGGGACAGACCTGTCCCCACCAGTACTGTACCCCAGTGTTATACAGGGACAGACCCGTCCCCACCAGTGCTGTACCCCAGTGTTATACAGGGACAGACCCGTCCCCACCAGTACTGTACCCCAGTGTTATACAGTGACAGACCTGTCCCCACCAGTACTGTACCCCAGTGTTATACAGTGACAGACCTGTCCCCACCAGTACTGTACCCCAGTGTTATACAGGGACAGACCTGTCCCCAACAGTACTGTACCCCAGAGTTATACATGGACAGACCTGTCCCCACCAGTACTGTACCCCAGTATTATACAGGGACAGACCTGTCCCCACCAGTACTGTACACCAGTGTTATACACTGACAGACCTGTCCTCACCAGTACTCTACCCCAGTGTTATACAGTGACAGACCTGTCCCCACCAGTACTGTACCCCAGTGTTATACAGGGACAGACCCGTCCCCACCAGTACTATACCCCAGTGTTATACAGGGACAGACCCGTCCCCACCAGTACTGTACCCCAGTGTTATACAGGGACAGACCCGTCCCCACCAGTACTATACCCCTGTGTTATACAGTGACCGACCTGTCCCCACCAGTACCGTACCCAGTATTATACACTGACAGACAGTTCCCCACCAGTACTCTACCCCAGTGTGGTACAGGGACAGACCTGTCCCCACCAGTACTGTACCCCAGTGTTATACAGGGACAGACCTGTCCCCACCAGTACTGTACCCCAGTGTTATACAGGGACAGACCTGTCCCCACCAGTACTGTACCCCAGTGTTATACACTGAGAGACCTCTCCCCACCAGTACTGTACCCCAGTGTTATACAGGGACAGACCTGTCCCCACCAGTACTGTACCCCAGTGTTTTTTCAGGGACAGACCTGTCCCCACCAGTACTGTACCCCAGTGTTATACACTGACAGACCTGTCCCCACCAGTACTGTACCCCAGTGTTATACAGGGACAGACCTGTCCCCACCAGTACTGTACCCCAGTGTTATACAGGTACAGACCTGTCCCCACCAGTACTGTACCCGAGTGTGAAACAGTGACAGACCTGTCCCCACCAGTACTGTACCCCAGTGTTATACAGGGACAGACCTGTCCCCACCAGTACATTACCCCAGTCTTATACAGGGACAGACCTGTCCCCACCAGTACTGTACCCCAGTGTTATACAGGAACAGACCTGTCCCCACCAGTACTGTACCCCAGTGTTATACAATGACAGACCTCTCCCGACCAGTACTGTACCCCAGTGTTATACACTGACAGACCTGTGCCCACCAGTACTGTACCCCACAGTTATACAGGGACAGACCGGTCCCCAATGGTATTGTACCCTCGTATTATACAGTGACAGACCTGTCCCCACCAGTACTGTACCCCAGTGTTATACAGGGACAGACCTGTCCCCACCAGTACTGTACCCCAGTGTTATACAATGACAGACCTGTCCCCACCAGTACTGTACCCCAGTGTTATACAGGGACAGACCTGTCCCCACCAGTACCGTATCCCAGTGTTATACAGTGACAGACCCGTCCCCACCAGTACTGTACCCCAGTGTTAGACAGGGACAGACCTGTCCCCAACAGTACTGTACCCCAGTGTTATACAGGGACAGACCTGTCCCCACCAGTACTGTACCCCAGTGTTATACAGTGACAGACCTGTCCACACCAGTACTGTACTCCAGTGTTATACAGTGACAAACCCGCCCCCACCAGTACTTTACCCCAGTGTTATACAGGGACAGACCTGTCCCCACCAGTACTGTACTCCAGTGTTATACAGGGACAGACCCTTCCCCACCAGTACTGTACTCCAGTGTTATACACTGACAGACCCGTCCCCACCAGTACTGTACCCCAGTGTTATACAGGGACAGACCTGTCCCCACCAGTACTGTACCCCAGTGTTATACAGGGACAGACCTGTCCCCACCAGTACTGTCCCCCAGTGTTATACAGGGACAGACCCGTCCCCACCAGTACTGTACCCCAGTGTTATACAGTGACAGACCTGTCCCCACCAGTACGGTACCCCAGTGTTATACAGGGACAGACCCGTCCCCACCAGTACTGTACCCCAGTGTTATACACTGACAGACCTGTCCCCACCAGTACTGTACCCCAGTGTTATACACTGACAGACCTGTCCCCACCAGTACTGTACCCCAGTGTTATACAGGGACAGACCCGTCCCCACCAGTACTGTACCCCAGTGTTATACAGTGACAGACCCGTCCCCACCAGTACTGTACCCCAGTGTTATACAGTGACAGACCTGTCCCCACCAGTAGTGTACCCCAGTGTTATACAGGGACAGACCTGTCCCCACCAGTACTGTACCACAATGTTATACAGGGACAGACCTGTCCCCACCAGTACTGTACCCCAGTGTTTTACAGGGACAGACCTGTCCCCACCAGTACTGTACCCCAGTGTTATGCAGGGACAGACCTGTCCCCACCAGTACTGTACCCCAGTGTTATACAGGGAAAGACCCGTCCCCACCAGTACTGTACCCCAGTGTTATGCAGGGACAGACCTGTCCCCAACAGTACTGTACCCCAGTGTTATACAGGGACAGACCGGTCCCCAATCGTATTGTACCCCCGTATTATACAGGGACAGACCTGTCCCCACCAGGACTGTACCCCAGTGTTATACAGGGACAGACCTGTCCCCACCAGTACTATACCCCAGTGTTATACAGGGACAGACCTGACCCCACCAGTACTGTACCCCAGTGTTATACAGTGACAGACCTGTCCCCACCAGTACTGTACCCCAGTATTATACAGGGACAGACCTGTTCCCAACAGTACTGTACCCCAGTGTTATACAGCGACAGACCTGTCCCCACGAGGACTGTACCCCAGTGTTATACAGGGACAGACCTGTCCCCACCAGTACTGTACCCCAGTGTTATACATGGACAGACCTGTCCCCACCAGTACTGTATCCCAGTGTTATACACTGACAGACCTGTCCCCACCAGTACCGTACCCCAGTGTTATACACTGACAGACCTGTCCACACCAGTACTGTACCCCAGTGTTATACAGGGAAAGACCCGTCCCCACCAGTACCGTACCCCAGTCTTATACAGTGACAGACCTGTCCCCACCAGTACTGTACCCCAGTGTTATACAGGGACAGACCTGTCCCCACCAGTACTGTACCCCAGTGTTATACAGGGACAGACCTGTCCCCACCAGTACTGTACCCCAGTGTTATACAGTGACAGACCCGTCCCCACCGGTACTCTACCCCAGTGTTATATAGGGACAGACCTGTCCCGACCAGGCCTGTAGCCCAGAGTTATACAATGACAGACCTGTCCCCACCAGTACTGTACCCCAGTGTTATACAGGGACAGACCGGTCCCCACCAGTACTGTACCCCAGTGTTATACAGGGACAGACCCGTCCCCACCAGTACTGTACCCCAGTGTTATACAGGGACAGACCTGTCCCCACCAGTACCGTACCCCAGTGTTATACACTGACAGACCTGTCCCCACCCCAGTCCTGTACCCCAGGGTTATACAGGGACAGACCTATCCCCACCAGTACTGTACCCCAGTGTTATACAGGGACAGACCTGTCCCCACCAGTACTGTACCCCAGTGTTCTACAGTGACAGACCTGTCCCCACCAGTACTGTACCCCAGTGTTATACAGGGACAGACCTGTCCCCACCAGTACCGTACCCCAGTGTTATACAGTGACAGACCTGTCCCCACCAGTACTGTACCCCAGTGTTATACAGGGAAAGACCTGTCCCCACCAGTACTGTACCCCAGTGTTACACAGGGACAGACCCGTCCCCACCAGTACTTTACCCCAGTGTTATACAGTGACAGACCTGACCCAACCAGTACTGTACCTCTGTGTTATATAGTGACAGACCCGTCCCCACCAGTTCTGTAAACCAGTGTTATACAGTGACAGACCTGTCCCCAACAGTACTGTACCCCAGTGTTATACAGGGACAGACCTGTCCCCACCAGTACTGTACCCCAGTGTTATACAGGGACAGACCTGTCCCCACCAGGACTGTACCCCAGTGTTATACAGGGACAGACCTGTCCCCACCAGTACTGTACCCAGTGTTATACAGGGACAGACCCGTCCCCACCAGTACTGTACCCAGTGTTATACAGTGACAGACCTGTCCCCACCAGTACTGTACCCAGTGTTATACAGGGACAGACCCGTCCCCACCAGTACTGTAACCCAGTGTTATACAGGGACAGACCTGTCCCCACCAGTACTGTACCCCAGTGTTATACAGGGACAGACCTGTCCCCACCAGTACTGTACCCCAGTGTTATAGAGGCACAGACCTGTCCCCACCAGTACTGTACCCCAGTGTTATACACTGACAGACCACTCCCCACCAGTACTGTACCCCAGTGTTATACAGGGACAGACCTGTCCCCACCAGTACTGTACCCCAGTGTTACACAGGGACAGACCTGTCCCCACCAGTACTGTACCCCAGTGTTATACAGGGACAGACCTGTCCCCACCAGTACTGTACCCCAGTGTTATACAGTGACAGACCCATCCCCACCAGTACTGTACCCCAGTGTTATACACTGACAGACCTGTCCCCACCAGTACTGTACCCCAGTGTTATACAGGGACAGACCTGTCCCCACCAGTACTGTACCCACGAGTTATACAATGACAGACCTGTCCCCACCAGTACTGTACCCCAGTGTTATACAGGGACAGACCTGTCCCCACCAGTACTGTACCCCAGTGTTATACAGGGACAGACCTGTCCCCACCAGTACTGTACCCCAGTGTTATACAGAGACAGACCTGTCCCCACCAATACTGTACCCCAGTGTTATACAGAGACAGACCTGTCCCCACCAATACTGTACCCCAGTGTTATACAGGGACAGACCTGTCCCCACCAGTACTGTACCCCAGTGTTATACAGTGACAGACCTGTCCCCACCAGTACTGTACCCCAGTGTTATACAGTGACAGACCTGTCCCCACCAGTACTGTACCCCAGTGTTATACACTGACAGACCTGTCCCCACCAGTACTGTACCCCAATGTTATACAGGGACAGACCTGTCCCCACCAGTACTGTACCACAGTGTTATACAGGGACAGACCTGTCCCCACCAGTACTGTACCCCAGTGTTATACAGGGACAGACCTGTCCCCAACAGTACTGTACCCCAGTGTTATACAGGGACAGACCTGTCCCCAACAGTACTGTCCCCAGTGTTATACAGGGACAGACCTGTCCCCACCAGGACTGTACCCCAGTGTTATACAGTGACAGACCTGTCCCCACCAGTACTGTACCCCAGTGTTATACAGGGACAGACCTGTCCCCACCAGTACTGTACCCCAGTGTTACACAGTGACAGACCTGTCCCCACCAGTACTGTACCCCAGTGTTACACAGTGACAGACCTGTCCCCACCAGTACTGTACCCCAGTGTTACACAGTGACAGACCTGTCCCCACCAGTACTGTACCCCAGTGTTATACAGGGACAGACCCGTCCCCACCAGTACTGTACCCCAGTGTTATACAGGGACAGACCCGTCCCCACCGGTACTGTACCCCAGTGTTATACAGTGACAGACCCGTCCCCACCAGTACTGTACCCCAGTGTTATACAGGGACAGACCTGTCCCCACCAGTACTGTACCCCAGTGTTATACAGGGACAGACCGGTCCCCACCAGTACTGTACCCCAGTGTTACACAGTGACAGACCTGTCCCCACCAGTATGGTACCCCAGTGTTACACAGGGACAGACCGGTCCCCACCAGTACTGTACCCCAGTGTTACACAGTGACAGACCTGTCCCCACCAGTACTGTACCCCAGTGTTACACAGGGACAGACCTGTCCCCACCAGTACTGTACCCCAGTGTTACACAGGGACAGACCTGTCCCCCACCAGTACTGTACCCCAGTGTTATACAGTGACAGACCTGTCCCCCACCAGTACTGTACCCCAGTGTTATACAGAGACAGACTTGTCCCCACCAGTACTGTACCCCAGTGTTATACAGGGACAGACCTCTCCCCACCAGTACTGTACCCCAGTGTTATACAGGGACAGACCTGTCCCCCACCAGTACTGTACCCCAGTGTTATACAGAGACAGACTTGTCCCCACCAGTACTGTACCCCAGTGTTATACAGTGACAGACCTGTCCCCACCAGTACTGTACCCCAGTGTTATACAGGGACAGACCGGTCCCCACCAGTACTGTACCCCAGTGTTATACAGGGACAGACCTGTCCCCACCAGTACTGTACCCCAGTGTTATACAGGGACAGACCGGTCCCCACCAGTACTGTACCCCAGTGTTATACAGAGACAGACTTGTCCCCACCAGTACTGCACCCCAGTGTTATACAGCGACAGACCTGTCCCCACCAGTACTGTACCCAGTGTTATACAGGGACAGACCTGTCCCCACCAGTTCTGTACCCCAGTGTTATCCAGGGACAGACCGGTCCCCACCCAGTACTGTACCCCAGTGTTATACAGTGACAGACCTGTCCCCACCAGTACTGTACCCCAGTGTTATACAGTGACAGACCTGTCCCCACCAGTACTGTACCCCAGTGTTACACAGTGACAGACCTGCCCCCACCAGTACTGTACCCCAGTGTTACACAGTGACATACCTGTCCCCACCAGTACTGTACCCCAGTGTTACACAGTGACAGACCTGTCCCCACCAGTACTGTACCCCAGTGTTATACAGGGACAGACCGGTCCCCACCAGTACTGTACCCCAGTGTTATACAGTGACAGACCTGTCCCCACCAGTACTGTACCCCAGTGTTATACAGGGACAGACCGGTCCCCACCAGTTCTGTACCCCAGTGTTATACAGGGACAGACCTGTCCCCACCAGTACTGTACCCCAGTGTTATACAGGGACAGACCGGTCCCCACCAGTACTGTACCCCAGTGTTATACAGGGACAGACCTGTCCCCACCAGTACTGTACCCAGTGTTATACAGGGACAGACCTGTCCCCACCAGTTCTGTACCCCAGTGTTATACAGGGACAGACCGGTCCCCACCCAGTACTGTACCCCAGTGTTATACAGGGACAGACCTGTCCCCACCAGTACTGTACCCCAGTGTTATACAGGGACAGACCTGTCCCCACCAGTACCGTACCCCAGCGTCATACAGGGACAGACCTGTCTCCACCAGTACCGTACCCCAGTGTAATACAGGGACAGACCTGTCCCCACCAGTACCGTACCCCAGGGGTAATACAGGGACAGACCTGTCCACACCAGTACTGTACCCCAGTGATTTACAGGGACAGACCTGTCCCCACCAGTACTGTACCCCAGTGTTATACATGGACAGACGTGTCCCCACCAGTACTGTACCCCAGTGTTACACAGTGACAGACCTGTCCCCACCAGTACTGTACCCCAGTGTTATACAGGGACAGACCGGTCCCCACCAGTACTGTACCCCAGTGTTATACAGTGACAGACCTGTCCCCACCAGTACTGTACCCCAGTGTTATACAGGGACAGACCGGTCCCCACCAGTACTGTACCCCAGTGTTATACAGAGACAGACTTGTCCCCACCAGTACTGTACCCCAGTGTTATACAGGGACAGACCGGTCCCCACCAGTACTGTACCCCAGTGTTATACAGGGACAGACCTGTCCCCACCAGTACTGTACCCCAGTGTTACACAGTGACAGACCTGTCCCCACCAGTACTGTACCCCAGTGTTACACAGGGACAGACCTGTCCCCACCAGTACTGTACCCCAGTGTTACACAGGGACAGACCTGTCCCCCACCAGTACTGTACCCCAGTGTTATACAGGGACAGACCTGTCCCCCACCAGTACTGTACCCCAGTGTTATACAGAGACAGACTTGTCCCCACCAGTACTGTACCCCAGTGTTATACAGGGACAGACCTGTCCCCACCAGTACTGTACCCCAGTGTTATACAGGGACAGACCGGTCCCCACCAGTACTGTACCCCAGTGTTATACAGTGACAGACCTGTCCCCACCAGTACTGTACCCCAGTGTTATACAGGGAAAGACCCGTCCCCACCAGTACTGTACCCCACTGTTATACACTGACAGACCTCTCCCCATCAGTACTGTACCCCAGTGTTAGACAGGGACAGACCCGTCCCCACCAGTACTATACCCCAGTGTTATACAGTGACAGACCTGTCCCCACCAGTACTGTACCCCAGTGTTATACAGGGACAGACCTGTCCCCACCAGTACTGTACCCCAGTGTTATACAGCGACAGACCTGTCCCCACCAGTACTGTACCCCAGTGTTATACAGGGACAGACCTGTCCCCACCAGTACTGTACCCCAGTGTTATACAGGGACAGACCTGTCCCCACCAGTACTGTACCCCAGTGTTATACAGTGACAGACCTGTCCCCACCAGTACTGCACCCCAGTGTTATACAGGGACAGACCTGTCCCCACCAGTACTGTACCCCAGTGTTAGTCAGGGACAGATCCGTGTCGCGTGAACACCCTCCACCACTTCAAGTGTCACCTTCAGGACACTTCCTCCGTTGCCAATACCTTTCCCTGGGTGAGTGAACGGACACCACTCAATCATCCCATCCTTCTCTGCCTCTGAGCGAAAATGCTGACTTGAGCTACTCTCCTCCTTTTCTTTTCCTGCTACCTCCTTCATTCACGTAAGTGGGGGGGTCACCCTTAAGACCCTCCCCCATTCTCAGTGAACATTGTGGCCTTCAAGATCCTCCTGTCTCTCACCGAATGGATGCCACCTGGAATAACTCCCCCTTTCGCCGAGTGAAAAGGCTTGACTTTAGCTACTCTCCTCCTTTTGTCATTCTCCCTCGCCCATTGTCAGCCAATGGGTGCCACCCTCAAGACCGTCTCCCATTCGCCAATAGGTGCCACTTTGAAAAGCCTCCCCCTTCACCAGGCAATGGATGCCAGCCTGAGGACACAGCCCAATTATAAGCCAACCCTCCCCCATTATAAGTCAATGGGTGCCACCTTGAAAACCGTCCCCCATTATAAGGCAATGGGTGCCACCCACAAGACCCTCCCCCATTGTAACTCAATGGGTGCCACCTTGAAAACCCTCCCCCATTATAAGGCAATGGGTGCCACCTTGAAAACCCTCCCCCATTATAAGGCAATGGGTGCCACACTCAAGACCCTCTCCCATTATAGGTCAATGGGTGCCACCTTGAAACCGCTCCCCCCATTATAGCTCAAAGGGTGCCACCTTGAAATCCCTCCCCCACTGTAAGTCAATGGGTGCCACCATGAAAGCCCTCCCCCATTATAAGGCAATGGGTGCCACCCACAAGACACTCCCCTATTGCAACTCAATGGGTGCCACCTTGAAAACCCTCCCCCATTGTAAGTCAATGGGTGCCACCTTGAAAACCCTCCCCCAATATAAGTCAATGGGTGCCACCCACAAGACACTCCCCTATTGTAACTCAATGGGTGCCACCTTGAATGCCCTCCCCCACTGTAACTCAATGGGTGCCACCTTGAAAACCCTCCCCCCAATGTAAGCCAATGGGTGCCACCCACAAGACCCTCCCCCCCATTATAGGTCAATGGGTGCCAACATGAAACCCCTCCCCCATTGTAAACCAATGGGTGCCACCATGAAACCGCTCCCCCGTTGTAAACCAATGGGTGCCACTATGAAACACCTGCCCCATTGTAAACCAATGGGTGCCACCATGAAACCCCTCCCCCATTGTAAACCAATGGGTGCCACCATGAAACCCCTCCCCCATTGTAAACCAATGGGTGCCACCATGAAACCCCTCCCCCATTGTAAACCAATGGGTGCCACCATGAAACCGCTCCCCCATTGTTAACCAATGGGTGCCACCATGAAACCCCTCCCCCATTGTAAACCAATGGGTGCCACCATGAAACCGCTCCCCCATTGTTAACCAATGGGTGCCACCTCAAAACCCCTCCCCCATTGTAAACCAATGGGTGCCACCATGAAACCGCTCCCCCATTGTTAACCAATGGGTGCCACCATGAAACCCCTCCCCCATTGTAAACCAACGGGTGCCACCTTGAAAAGCCTCCCCCATTGTAAGCCGACGGGTGTCACGCCGTGAAACTTCCCCGCTGCGGGAGGGCACCTTGGTTCCGGAGTGAGGGGACGAGGACAAAAGGTGGGGTTGGGGGGGGGGGGGTCCGCCCGCGGGTTAATCGATGACCAAATCGATAAGAAGAGGCCACTCACTCGTGCCGCCATCCTCCATGGCGCGCCGGCTCTGGCCTAGTCCCCACCTCCTCTCTCGGCCGCCGCCGCCGCCGCCACCGAACCGCGGGGAGGAGGAGGGGGGGAACCGCCAACCGCCGCTAACCGCCAACCGCCGGGTGACAGGGCGGGGACGGGTCTGAGTGACAGCCGCCCCCTCCGCCAATCGGAGAGCGCCGTGCCCTGACGGACGTCCGATCCCACCAATCGCCGCGGGGGCGCCCGCCCACCCGCGCGAAGACGGACGGGAGGGCCGGCCAATGGGCGTGGCGGACGGCGGCTGGAGCGGCCGCCCTCTCCCTTGGTCCCCGCCGTCCATTGGTTAAGAGGTCGGCCAATCGCGATGGGGGAGCGGCCTTGACCGACGTCGGCCGGCCCAATCGCGTCAGCCGCCTTCCGTGACTGACGTGCGAGCTATCCAATCAGGTCCCCAGTCCTCCCGGCAAGGCCAATCGACGGCGGGGGGAGGCGGTGCCGTTGGGCCACGCTGCCCAATCGGGAACGTCAGAATCCGAGGCCAGTCCTCTGGAAATACCTCCAATCGCAGGGCGGGACGCTTCGATCGATGGCACTCAGGGCCAATCGCAGTGCAGGTAGACGACGCCCACCCCGCGGTGGACAGTCTCGACCAATCACAACACGGAAAGCGTTGACGGAAAGTACAGCTGGCCAATCGGCGGTCGGTTCGCCACCAGACGCGGCCAATCAGAAAACCCACTCTGTGGACCGTCCCCTCGCAATTGGTACCGACCAATCGGAAAGAGGGAGACATGACGGACGGCTACAGGCACCAATTAGCATAATTAGCGTCATGGTCGGCCAAAAAGTATTCCCGTTTGCGCCAATGAGGTGCTGAGTTGCCGGTGAGCGACGGTAGGGCAGCCAATCGCCGTTCGGAAAGCATATGACTGACACTTTGTGCGGACCACTTGGGAGCGGGGAGGCGGGACGGCGGTGCTGGGAGGCGGGCGACGCCCTTCTTTGTCGGCCTCCGCCAATGGCAGGGTCGGGGCAGCCCGGACCGACGGAGGGGCGGACCAATGGGCGAGGGGGCGCCGGCTGAGGGAACCGCCTCTCCGCTGGGGCACCCGTCTGCGCCAACCAGAGGTCAGGGCGGTCTGACGGGCGTGCGCTCTGACCAATGGCGATGCGTATTAACGTTGATTGATGTCTCGGCTGGCGAATAGCGGCCGGCTGTGTGTGAAGGGGGCGGGGGCGGTCCAGGTACCGCCCCCTCCATCCATTTTAACATGTGCAAACTCTGCAAAATATCATATTAATCTGCAATGGACTCTTCCCCAACACAGAAGGTGTTCTGCATCTTCGACTCGCTCGCCCAGGCAGTTGGAGCATACGTTTCACCTCCCTCCCCCCCCCCCAAAACCCCAAACATTAACATCAGGGTTTACCCCCTTCCCTTCCGGTCCCTCGCACGTGGAGGGGTTCCTTTGCGGCTGAGCGGATCCGAGCCCCACAGACGGACAGGACGTTGGGATGAGGAGCTACGGTGCGAGGCTGGGATAGGCCGGGGGGCGGGGGGGGGGGGGGGGGGGGGGGATGTTTTCCCCAGAGCGTCGGAGGCTGGGAGAGGGACCTTATAGACTTTTACAGAGTCACGAGGGAGGTGGGCACGGAGAGGGGTAAATAGACAAGGTCTCCCCCCCCCACTCCCCGAGGTGGTGTAGTCCCGAACTAGAGGGGGGCGTAGGTTTAATGGGAGAGGGAGCCCCACAGGGTAACAGTTTTCCCATAGAAGGTGGTGCGTGTGTGGGACGAGGAAGTGGTCGGGGCTGGGACAATGACAACGTTTAAATGGATGGGGGGGGGCAACGTGGGATAGGAAAGGGGGTTGGGGGAGATGGGCCAAGTGTTGGCAAATGGTGGGGGACTGGATTGGGTTAGGATATCTGGGTTAGCATGGACGGGAGGGGCCGAAGGGCCTTTCTCCGTGAGAGACAGAGAGAAAGAGAGAGAAACAGAGAAAGACAGAGAGGGAGAGAAAGAGAGGGAGAGAAATAAAACATAGAGAGAAAGAGAGAGGGAGAGACAGAGAGGGACAGAAAGAGAGACAGAGAGAAAGAGAGAGATGGGGATACAGAAGAGGGAGACACACAGAGATCCAGAGTCACACACAGAGACAGAGACACGGAAAGAGAGAGAAGCACACAGAGAGATCGAGAAAGACAGACAGAGAGAGAGAAACCAGGAGAGAAAGAGAGACAGGAAAATAGAGAGGCAGAGATAGAGAGAGAGACAGAGAGAGAGAGAGAGAGAGACAGAGAGAGAGAGAGAGAGAGGCAGAGACATACACACACACAGAAGGAGAGTGAGGGACAGAGAGAGATAGAGAGAGAGGGAGTGTCAGACACAGAGGAAGAGAGAGAGAGACAGAGAGAGGGAAAGAGAGCGATAGCGATCGATGGAGAGAGATTGCTGGTATTTGTTGGTGTAAGTTCGAATATCTCCCTGACAACAGCAATGATGATTTATTTCCGGAAAGTCTCAGTGCAAGCGTCCATTGTTCGACTGGTCGACGTTATTATCCAGGACTGAGAGTGTTTTTCTCTGCAGAATGTCTGACCAACTTGAGCAGAGATGTGATGGCATACCATGGAATTGGGGGGCGTCCTGGCAGTGAAACAGGGGGAGGCTAGGGTGGGGGATTGGCCGTGCTAAATTACCCATAGTGCGCAGGGATTTGTGGGTTAGGGTGGGGTTTGACCATGTTAAATTACCCATAGTGCCCTGGGATGTGCAGTTTAGGGTTGATTGGCCGTGCTAAATACCCATAGTGCCCAGGGATGTGCGGGTTAGGGTGGGGGATTGGCCGTGCTAAATTACCCATAGTGCCCAGGGATGTGCAGGTTAGGGTGGGGGTTTGGCCGTGCTAAATTACCCATAGTTCCCAGGGATGTGAGGGTTCAGGTAGGATTGGCCATGCTAAATTACCCATAGTGCCCAGGGGTGTGTGGGTTAGGGTGGGTGATTGGCCGTGCTAAATTAGCCACAATGCCCAGGGATGTGCGGGTTAGGCTAGGGATTGGCAGTGCTAAATTACCCATAGTGCCCAGGGATGGGTCGGTTAGGGTGGGATTGGTCGTGTTAAATTACCCATAGTGCCCAGGGATGTGTGGGTTAGTGTGGGAATTGGCCGTGCTAAATTACCCATAGTGCTCAGGGATGTGCAGGTTAGGGTGGTGATTGACCGTGCTAAATTACCCATCATGCCCAGGGATGTGCAGGTTAAGGTGGTGATTGGACCGTGCTAAATTACCCATAGTGCCCAGGGATGTGTGGGTTAGGGTGGGATTGGTCGTGTTAAATTACCCATAGTGCCCAGGGATGTGCGGGTTAGGGTGGGGATTGGCCGTGCTAAATTACCCATAGTGCCCAGGGATGTGCGGGTTAGGGTGGGGGATTGGCCGTGCTAAATTACCCATAGTGCCCAGGGATGTGCGGGTTAGGGTGTGGGATTGGCCATGCTAAATTACCCATAGTGCCCAGGGACGTGCAGGTTAGGGTGTGGGATTGGCCGCGCTAAATTACCCATAGTGCCCAGAGATGTGCGGGTTAGGGTGGGGGAATTGACCGTACTAAATTACCCATAGTGCCCAGAGATGTGCGGGTTAGGGTGGGGGAATTGACCGTACTAAATTACCCATAGTGCCCAGGGATGTGCCGGTTTGATACATCAGTCTGGGGTAAATATTGGGTCGAGGGGAATGGGGTCGGAGTGGGTTACTCTTCGGAGGGTCAGCGTGGACTTGTTGGGGCCCGGTTCCCCACCGTGGGGATGGTCATCCTAATTTGCGCAAGAGGCGGAGGCCATTTTGGATTTGGTCCTGGGTTATGAACTCGGCCGAGGGTTAGATTTGGAGGGAGGTGAGCACTTTGGTGTAAGTGACCACACTTCGTTTACTTTGGCCGAGCAAGAACTCTCGCTGGGGTGAAACGCGGTTACGATGCGATTCAGAGTCGTCGGATGGGGAAGGAGACCGCAGGGGATGTGCGCATTCGAACTGTGTGGAGGTCTCTGAAGGGACAGCCACTGTGGTTCTTGGGAAAGTAAGGTACCTGTCCAGACTTGGTCGAGCGAGGGAACCGTGGTTGACTGAAGGGGTTGAGTCTCGGGGAGGCGCTGAGTGAATATTTTTTCTGTCAGCGTTCACACTGCGGAGAGACAATGTGGTCGAGGAGATATGGGCTCCGAGACTGGACGGGATTGAGGTTCACAAGGAGGGGGCGTGAGTGATTCTGGGAATGTGTGCACATCGCAAAGTCCCCTGGGCCGGATGGGATTGATCCGCGGATTCTCTGGGAAGCCGGGGAGGACATGGCAGAGCCCTTGGCTTTGATCTTCATGTCGTCATTGTTGACAGGAGTCGTGCCAACAGACTGGAGGATACCAAATGTGGTTCCCCTGTTCAAGAAGGGGAGGAGAGACAACCCTGGGAATTATAGACCGGCTGTGGGGAAGATGTCGGAAAAGGTCATAAGGGATAGGATTCACGATCAGAAGAGAGAGGAATAAGTTGATCAGGGATAGTCAGCACGGTCTTGCGGAAGGGTAGGTCGTGCCTCACAATCCTTATTGAGTTCTTCGGGAAGGTAGATGAGGGGAAAGCAGACGATGTGGTGTATGTGGGCTTCAGTAAAGACTGTTTGATCAGGTTCCCCACGGTCGGCTATTGCACAAAATACAGAGGCACGGGATTGAGGGCGATTTCGCGGTTTGGATCGGATATTGGCGAGCTGAAAGAAGACAGAGGGTGGGGGTTGATGGGAAAATGTCCATCCCAGAGCTTAGTGACTATTTGGGGAGGGAGAGAGATAGAGACAGAGAGAGAGAGACAGAGAGAGAGGGGGGGTGAGAGGAGAGGGAGAGAGAGAGAGGGGGGAGAGAGAGAGAGAGAGAGACACAGAGAGAGAGAGAGAGGGAGAGAAAGAGAGAGGGAGACACAGAGACAGAAACAGAGAGACAGACAGAGAGACAGAGACAGAGAGAGAGAAACAGGGAGAGAGAGAGACAGAGAGAGGGGGGAGAGAGAGAGAGAGACAGAGAGAGACACACAGAGAGAGAGGGAGAGAAAGAGAGAGGGAGACACAGAGAGACACAGAGACAGAAACAGAGAGACAGAGAGAGAGAGAGAGACAGAGACGGAGAGAGACAGAGAGAGAGGGGGAGAGAGAGAGACAGAGGGAGAGAGAGAGAGAAACAGGGAGAGAGAGAGACAGAGGGAGAGAGACAGGGAGAGAGAGAGACAGACAGACAGACAGAGAGAGACAAGGAGAGAGAGAGAGAGAGACAGGGAGAGGGAGAGAGAGAGAGAGACAGGGAAAGACAGAGAGAGAGAGAGAGAGACAGACAAACAGAGAGAGGGAGAGACAGAGAGAGACAGGAGAGAGAGACAGAGAGAGGGAGAGAGAGAGAGAGACAGGGAAAGACAGAGAGAGAGACAGACAGACAGACAGACAGAGACACACACACACACACACACAGAGACAGAGACAGAAAGAGAGAGAGAGAAGTGGAGAGAGAGAGACAGAGAGAGACAGGGAGAAAGAGAGATAGAGAGAGAGAAAGAGAGAGAGACAGAGAGAGGGAGAGAGAGAGAGACAGGGAAAGACAGAGAGAGAGACAGACAGACAGACAGACAGACAGAGACACACACACACACACACACACACACACACAGAGACAGAGACAGAAAGAGAGAGAGAGAGAGAAGTGGAAGAGAGAGACAGAGAGAGACAGGGAGAAAGAGAGATAGAGAGAGAGAGAGAGAGAGACACAGAGAGACCAAGAGAGAGAGAGACAGGGAGAGAGAGAGAGAGGTGGGGGGGGGGGGAGAGACAGAGAGGGAGAGACAGAGAGAGAGAGAGATGGAATTGGGGTCCCACGAAGGATCTGTTGCGGGGGCCACTGCTGTTGCTCAGTTTAGTAAGCGACCCAGAGGAGGGTGCAGAAGTTCGGGTGGGTGAATCCGCGGAGGGCCCTGTGAGGTGGGTGTGGAGTTGAGGACAGGACTGAAGGATGGTGTGGGTTGACAGAGGGACA
>NC_092773.1:30673249-30708249 GCF_047496795.1 Chiloscyllium punctatum
GGGTATCTGTTATTCTGTATATAAACCCCACCCCGAACCCCTCGATTAGATTCCAGTCTGTAACTCACTCCCGGGTATCTGTTATTCTGTATATAAACCCCACCCCAAATCCCTCGATTAGATTCCAGTCTGTAACTCCCTCCCGGGGTATCTGTTATTCTGTATATAAACCCCCCCCGAACCCCTCGATTAGATTCCAGTCTGTAACTCCCTCCCGGGGTATCTGTTATTCTGTATATAAACCCCACCCCGAACCCCTCGATTAGATTCCAGTCTGTAACTCCCTCCCGGGTATCTGTTATTCTGTATATAAACCCCACCCTGAACCCCTCGATTAGATTCCAGTCTGTAACTCCCTCACGGGGTATCTGTTATTCTGTATATAAACCCCACCCCGAACCCCTCGATTAGATTCCAGTCTGTAACTCCCTCCCGGGGTATCTGTTATTCTGTATATAAACCACCCCGAACCCCTCGATTAGATTCCAGTCTGTAACTCCCTCCTGGGGTATCTGTTATTCGGTATATAAACCACCCCGAACCCCTCGATTAGATTCCAGTCTGTAACTCCCTCCCGGGGTATCTGTTATTCTGTATATAAACCACCCCGAACCCCTCGATTAGAATCCAGTCTGTAACTCCCTCCCGGGGTATCTGTTATTCTGTATATAAACCACCCTGAACCCCTCGATTAGATTCCAGTCTGTAACTCCCTCCCCGGGGTATCTGTTATTCTGTATATAAACCCCACCCCGAACCCCTCGATTAGATTCCAGTCTGTAACTCCCTCCCGGGGTATCTGTTATTCTGTATATAAACCACCCTGAACCCCTCGATTAGATTCCAGTCTGTAACTCACTCCCGGGGTATCTTTTATTCTGTATATAAACCCCACCCCGAACCCCTCGATTAGATTCCAGTCTGTAACTCCCTCCCCGGGGTATCTGTTATTCTGTATATAAACCACCCCGAACCCCTCGATTAGATTCCAGTCTGTAACTCCCTCCCGGGGTATCTGTTATTCTGTATATAAACCCCACCCCAAACCCCTCGAATACATTCCAGTCTGTAACTCCCTCCCGGGGTATCTGTTATTCTGTATATAAACCCCACCCCCGATCCCCTCGATTAGATTCCAGTCTGTAACTCCCTCCCCGGGGTATCTGTTATTCTGTATATAAACCCCACCCTGATCCCCTCGATGAGATTCGAGTCTGTAACTCCCTCCCGGGGTATCTGTTATTCTGTATACAAACCACTCCGAACCCCTCGATTAGATTCCAGTCTGTAACTCCCTCCCGGGTATCTGTTATTCTGTATATAAACCACCCTGAACCCCTCGATTAGATTCCAGTCTGTAACTCCCTCCCGGGGTATCTGTTATTCTGTATATAAACCCCACCCCAAACCCCTCGAATACATTCCAGTCTGTAACTCCCTCCCGGGGTATCTGTTATTCTGTATATAAACCCCACCCCGAACCCCTCGATTAGATTCCAGTCTGTAACTCCCTCCCGGGTATCTGTTATTCTGTATATAAACCCCACCCTGAACCCCTCGATTAGATTCCAGTCTGTAACTCCCTCACGGGGTATCTGTTATTCTGTATATAAACCCCACCCCGAACCCCTCGATTAGATTCCAGTCTGTAACTCCCTCCCGGGGTATCTGTTATTCTGTATATAAACCACCCCGAACCCCTCGATTAGATTCCAGTCTGTAACTCCCTCCTGGGGTATCTGTTATTCGGTATATAAACCACCCCGAACCCCTCGATTAGATTCCAGTCTGTAACTCCCTCCCGGGGTATCTGTTATTCTGTATATAAACCACCCCGAACCCCTCGATTAGATTCCAGTCTGTAACTCCCTCCCGGGGTATCTGTTATTCTGTATATAAACCACCCCGAACCCCTCGATTAGAATCCAGTCTGTAACTCCCTCCCGGGGTATCTGTTATTCTGTATATAAACCACCCTGAACCCCTCGATTAGATTCCAGTCTGTAACTCCCTCCCCGGGGTATCTGTTATTCTGTATATAAACCACCCTGAACCCCTCGATTAGATTCCAGTCTGTAACTCACTCCCGGGGTATCTTTTATTCTGTATATAAACCCCACCCCGAACCCCTCGATTAGATTCCAGTCTGTAACTCCCTCCCCGGGGTATCTGTTATTCTGTATATAAACCACCCTGAACCCCTCGATTAGATTCCAGTCTGTAACTCCCTCCCGGGGGTATCTTTTATTCTGTATATAAACCCCACCCCGAACCCCTCGATTAGATTCCAGTCTGTAACTCCCTCCCCGGGGTATCTGTTATTCTGTATATAAACCACCCCGAACCCCTCGATTAGATTCCAGTCTGTAACTCCCTCCCGGGGTATCTGTTATTCTGTATATAAACCCCACCCCAAACCCCTCGAATACATTCCAGTCTGTAACTCCCTCCCGGGGTATCTGTTATTCTGTATATAAACCCCACCCCGATCCCCTCGATTAGATTCCAGTCTGTAACTCCCTCCCCGGGGTATCTGTTATTCTGTATATAAACCCCACCCTGATCCCCTCGATGAGATTCGAGTCTGTAACTCCCTCCCGGGGTATCTGTTATTCTGTATACAAACCACTCCGAACCCCTCGATTAGATTCCAGTCTGTAACTCCCTCCCGGGTATCTGTTATTCTGTATATAAACCACCCTGAACCCCTCGATTAGATTCCAGTCTGTAACTCCCTCCCGGGGTATCTGTTATTCTGTATATAAACCCCACCCCAAACCCCTCGAATACATTCCAGTCTGTAACTCCCTCCCGGGGTATCTGTTATTCTGTATATAAACCACCCTGAACTCCTCGATTAGATTCCAGTCTGTAACTCCCTCCCGGGGTATCTGTTATTCAGTATATAAACCCCCCGAACCCCTCGATTAGATTCCAGCCTGTAACTCACTCACGGGGTATCTGTTATTCTGTATATAAACCACCCCGAACACCTCGATTAGATTCCTGTCTGTAACTCACTCACGGGGTATCTGTTATTCTGTATATAAACCACCCCGAACACCTCGATTAGATTCCAGTCTGTAACTCCCTCCCGGGGTATCTGTTATTCTGTATATAAACCCCACCCCGAACCCCTCGATTAGATTCCAGTCTGTAACTCCCTCCCCGGGGTATCTGTTATTCTGTATATAAACCCCCCGAACCCCTCGATTAGATTCCAGTCTGTAACTCCCTCCCGGGGTATCTGTTATTCTGTATATAACCCCCACCCCGAATCCCTCGATTAGATTCCAGTCTGTAACTCTCTCCCGGGGTATCTGTTATTCTGTATATAACCCCCACCCCGAATCCCTCGATTAGATTCCAGTCTGTAACTCCCTCCCGGGGTATCTGTTATTCTGGATATAAACCACCCCAAACCCCTCGATTAGAATCCAGTCTGTAACTCCCTCCCGGGTATCTGTTATTCTGTATATAAACCCCACCCTGAACCCCTCGATTAGATTCCAGTCTGTAACTCCCTCACGGGGTATCTGTTATTCTGTATATAAACCCCACCCCGAACCCCTCGATTAGATTCCAGTCTGTAACTCCCTCCCGGGGTATCTGTTATTCTGTATATAAACCACCCCGAACCCCTCGATTAGATTCCAGTCTGTAACTCCCTCCTGGGGTATCTGTTATTCGGTATATAAACCACCCCGAACCCCTCGATTAGATTCCAGTCTGTAACTCCCTCCCGGGGTATCTGTTATTCTGTATATAAACCACCCCGAACCCCTCGATTAGATTCCAGTCTGTAACTCCCTCCCGGGGTATCTGTTATTCTGTATATAAACCACCCCGAACCCCTCGATTAGAATCCAGTCTGTAACTCCCTCCCGGGGTATCTGTTATTCTGTATATAAACCACCCTGAACCCCTCGATTAGATTCCAGTCTGTAACTCCCTCCCCGGGGTATCTGTTATTCTGTATATAAACCACCCTGAACCCCTCGATTAGATTCCAGTCTGTAACTCACTCCCGGGGTATCTTTTATTCTGTATATAAACCCCACCCCGAACCCCTCGATTAGATTCCAGTCTGTAACTCCCTCCTGGGGTATCTGTTATTCTGTATATAAACCCCCCCCGAACCCCCCGATTAGATTCCAGTCTGTAACTCCCTCCCCGGGGTATCTGTTATTCTGTATATAAACCACCCTGAACCCCTCGATTAGATTCCAGTCTGTAACTCCCTCCCGGGGGTATCTTTTATTCTGTATATAAACCCCACCCCGAACCCCTCGATTAGATTCCAGTCTGTAACTCCCTCCCGGGGTATCTGTTATTCTGTATATAAACCACCCCGAACCCCTCGATTAGATTCCAGTCTGTAACTCCCTCCCGGGGTATCTGTTATTCTGTATATAAACCCCACCCCGAACCCCTCGATTAGATTCCAGTCTGTAACTCCCTCCCGGGGTATCTGTTATTCTGTATACAAACCACCCTGAACCCCTCGAATACATTCCAGTCTGTAACTCCCTCCCGGGGTATCTGTTATTCTGTATATAAACCCCACCCCAAACCCCTCGAATACATTCCAGTCTGTAACTCCCTCCCGGGGTATCTGTTATTCTGTATATAAACCACCCTGAACTCCTCGATTAGATTCCAGTCTGTAACTCCCTCCCGGGGTATCTGTTATTCAGTATATAAACCCCCCGAACCCCTCGATTAGATTCCAGTCTGTAACTCACTCACGGGGTATCTGTTATTCTGTATATAAACCACCCCGAACACCTCGATTAGATTCCTGTCTGTAACTCACTCACGGGGTATCTGTTATTCTGTATATAAACCACCCCGAACACCTCGATTAGATTCCAGTCTGTAACTCCCTCCCGGGGTATCTGTTATTCTGTATATAAACCCCACCCCGAACCCCTCGATTAGATTCCAGTCTGTAACTCCCTCCCCGGGGTATCTGTTATTCTGTATATAAACCCCCCGAACCCCTCGATTAGATTCCAGTCTGTAACTCCCTCCCGGGGTATCTGTTATTCTGTATATAACCCCCACCCCGAATCCCTCGATTAGATTCCAGTCTGTAACTCTCTCCCGGGGTATCTGTTATTCTGTATATAACCCCCACCCCGAATCCCTCGATTAGATTCCAGTCTGTAACTCCCTCCCGGGGTATCTGTTATTCTGGATATAAACCACCCCAAACCCCTCGATTAGAATCCAGTCTGTAACTCCCTCCCGGGGGTATCTGTTATTCTGTATATAAACGACCCCGAACCCCTCGATTAGATTCCAGTCTGTAACTCCCTCCCGGGTATCTGTTATTCTGTATATAAACCACCCCAAACCCCTCGATTAGAATCCAGTCTGTAACTCCCTCCCGGGTATCTGCTATTCTGTATATAAACCACCCCGAATCCCTCGATTAGATTCCAGTCTGTGACTCCCTCCCGGGGTATCTGATATTCTGTATATAAACCCCACCCCGAACCCCTCGATTAGATTCCAGTTTGTAAATCCCTCCTAGGGTATCTGTTATTCTGTATATAAACCACCCCTAACCCCTCAATTAGATTCCAGTCTGTAACTCCCTCCCGGGGTATCTGTTATTCTGTATATAAACCCCCCGAACCCCTCGATTAGAATCCAGTCTGTAACTCCCTCCCGGGGTATCTGTTATTCTGGATATAAACCACCCCGAACCCCTCAATTAGATTCCAGTCTGTAACTCCCTCCCGGGGTATCTGTTATTCTGTATATAAACCACCCTGAACCCCTCGATTAGATTCCAGTCTGTAACTCCCTCCCGGGTATCTGTTATTCTGTATATAAACCCCACCCTGAACCCCTCGATTAGATTCCAGTCTGTAACTCCCTCCCGGGGTATCTGTTATTCTGGATATAAACCACCCCGAACCCCTCGATTAGATTCCAGTCTGTAACTCCCTCCCGGGGTATCTGTTATTCTGTATATAAACCACCCCAAACCCCTCGATTCGATTCCAGTCTGTAACTCCCTCCCGGGGTATCTGTTATTCTTTATATAAACCCAACCCCGAACCCCTCGATTAGATTCCAGTCTGTAACTCCCTCCCGGGGTAACTGTTATTCTGTATATAAACCACCCTGAACCCCTCGATTAGATTCCAGTCTGTAACTCCCTCCTGGGGTATCTGTTATTCTGTATATAAACCACCCCAAACCATTCGATTCGATTCCAGTCTGTAACTCCCTCCCGGGGTATCTGTTATTCTTTATATAAACCCCACCCCGAACCCCTCGATTAGATTCCAGTCTGTAACTCACTCCCGGGGTATCTGTTATTCTGTATATAAACCCCACCCCGAACCCCTCGATTAGATTCCAGTCTGTAACTCCCTCCTGGGGTATCTGTTATTCTGTATATAAACCACCCCGAACCCCTCGATTAGATTCCAGTCTGTAACTCCCTCCCGGGGTATCTGTTATTCTGTATATAAACCCCACCTCGAACCCCTCGATTAGATTCCAGTCTGTAACTCCCTCCCGGGGTATCTGTTATTCTGTATATAAACCCCCCCGAACCCCTCGATTAGATTCCAGTCTGTAACTCCCTCCCGAGGTATCTGTTATTCTGTATATAAACCCCACCCCAAACCCCTCGAATACATTCCAGTCTGTAACTCCCTCCTGGGGTATCTGTTATTCTGTATATAAACCCCACCCCAAAACCCTCGAATACATTCCAGTCTGTAACTCCCTCCCGGGGTATCTGTTATTCTGTATATAAACCCCACCCCGATCCCCTCGATTAGATTCCAGTCTGGAACTCCCTCCCCGGGGTATCTGTTATTCTGTATATAAACCCCACCCCGAACACCTCGATTAGATTCCAGTCTGTAACTCCCTCCCGGGGTATCTGTTATTCTGTATATAAACCACCCCGAACCCCTCGATTAGATTCCAGTCTGTAACTCCCTCCCGGGGTATCTGTTATTCTGTTTCTAAACCACCCTGAACCCCTCGATTAGATTCCAGTCTGTAACTCCCTCCCGGGGTATCTGTTATTCTGTATATAAACCACCCCGAACCCCTCGATTAGATTCCAGTCTGTAACTCCCTCCCGGGTATCTGTTATTCTGTATATAAACCACCCCGAACCCCTTGATTAGATTCCAGTCTGTAAACCCCTCCCGGGGTATCTGTTATTCTGTATATAAACCCCACCCCGAATCCCTCGATTAGATTCCAGTCTGTAACTCCCTCCCCGGGGTATCTGTTATTCTGTATATAAACCCCACCCCGAACCCCTCGATTAGATTCCAGTCTGTAACTCCCTCCCGGGGTATCTGTTATTCTGTATATAAACCCCACCCCGAACCCCTCGATTAGATTCCAGTCTGTAACTCCCTCCCGGGGTATCTGTTATTCTGTATATAAACCACCCTGATCCCCTCGATTAGATTCCAGTCTGTAACTCCCTCCCGCGGTATCTGTTTTTCTGTATATAAACCCCACCCCGAATCCCTCGGTTAGATTCCAGTGAGTAACTCCCTCCCGGGGTATCTGTTATTCTTTATATAAACCCCACCCCGAATCCCTCGATTAGATTCCAGTCTGTAAACCCCTCCCGGGGTATCTGTTATTCTGTATATAAACCCCACCCCGAATCCCTCGATTAGATTCCAGTCTGTAACTCCCTCCCGGGGTATCTGTTATTCTCTATATAAACCACCCAGAACCCCTCGATTAGATTCCAGTCTGTAACTCCCTCCCGGGGTATCTGTTATTCTGTATATAAACCCCACCCTGAACCCCTCGATTAGATTCCAGTCTGTAACTCCCTCCCGAGGTATCTGTTATTCTGTATATAAACCCCACCCCAAACCCCTCGAATACATTCCAGTCTGTAACTCCCTCCCGGGGTATCTGTTATTCTGTATATAAACCCCACCCCAAACCCCTCGAATACATTCCAGTCTGTAACTCCCTCCCGGGGTATCTGTTATTCTGTATATAAACCCCACCCCGATCCCCTCGATTAGATTCCAGTCTGTAACTCCCTCCCCGGGGTATCTGTTATTCTGTATATAAACCCCACCCCGAACACCTCGATTAGATTCCAGTCTGTAACTCCATCCCCGGGGTATCTGTTACTCTGTATATAAACCAGCACACACCCCTCGATTAGATTCCAGTCTGTAACTCCCTCCCGGGGTATCTGTTATTCTGTATATAAAACCCACCCCGAACCCCTCGATTAGATTCCAGTCTGTAACTCACTCCCAGGGTATCTGTTATTCTGTATATAAACCCCACCCCGAACCCCTCGATTAGATTCCAGTCTGTAACTCCCTCCCGGGGGTATCTGTTATTTTGTATATAAACCCGACCCCGAACCCCTCGATTAGATTCCAGTCTGTAACTCCCTCCCGGGGGTATCTGTTATTTTGTATATAAACCCGACCCCGAACCCCTCGATTAGATTCCAGTCTGTAACTCCCTCCCCGGGGTATGTGTTATTCTGTACATTAACCACCCCACACCCCTCGATTAGATTCCAGTCTGTAACTCCCTCCCCGGGGTATCTGTTATTCTGTATATAAACCCCACCCCGAACACCTCGATTAGATTCCAGTCTGTAACTCCATCCCCGGGGTATCTGTTACTCTGTATATAAACCAGCACACACCCCTCGATTAGATTCCAGTCTGTAACTCCCTCCCGGGGTATCTGTTATTCTGTATATAAAACCCACCCCGAACCCCTCGATTAGATTCCAGTCTGTAACTCACTCCCAGGGTATCTGTTATTCTGTATATTAACCACCGCGAACCCCTCGATTAGATTCCAGTCTGTAACTCCCTCCCGGGGTATCTGTTAATCTGTTTATAAACCCCACCCTGAACCCCTCGATTAGATTCCAGTCTGTAACTCCCTCCCGGGGTATCTGTTATTCTGTATATAAACCACCCCGAACCCCTCGATTAGATTCCAGTCTGTAACTCCCTCCCGGGGTATCTGTTATTCTGTATATAAACCCCTCCGAACCCCTCGATTAGATTCCAGTCTGTAACTCTCTCCCGGGGTATCTGTTATTGTGTATATAAACGACCCTGAACCCCTTGATTAGATTCCAGTCTGTAACTCCCTCCCGGGGTATCTGTTATTCTGTATATAAACCACCCCGAACCCCTCGATTAGAATCCAGTCTGTAACTCCCTTCCGGGGTATCTGTTATTCTGGATATAAACCACCCCGAACCCCTCGATTAGATTCCAGTCTGTAACTCCCTCCTGGGGTTTCTGTTCTTGTGTATATAAACGACCCCGAACCCCTCGATTAGATTCCAGTCTGTAACTCTCTCCCGGGTATCTGTTATTCTGTATATAAACCCCACCCCGAACCCCTCGATTAGATTCCAGTCTGTAACTCCCTCCCGGGGTATCTGTTATTCTGTATATAAACCCCCCCGAACCCCTCGATTAGATTCCAGTCTGTAACTCTCTCCCGGGGTATCTGTTATTGTGTATATAAACGACCCTGAACCCCTTGATTAGATTCCAGTCTGTAACTCCCTCCCGGGGTATCTGTTATTCTGTATATAAACCACCCCGAACCCCTCGATTAGAATCCAGTCTGTAACTCCCTTCCGGGGTATCTGTTATTCTGGATATAAACCACCCCGAACCCCTCGATTAGATTCCAGTCTGTAACTCCCTCCTGGGGTATCTGTTATTCTGTATATAAACCACCCCGAACCCCTCGATTAGATTCCAGTCTGTAACTCCCTCCCGGGGTATCTGTTATTCTGTATATAAACCACCCCGCACCCCTTGATTAGATTCCAGTCTGTAACTCCCTCCCGGGGTATCTGTTATTCTGTATATAAACCCCACCCCGAACCCCTCGATTAGATTCCAGTCTGTAACTCTCTCCCGGGTATCTGTTATTCTGTATATAAACCCCACCCCGAACCCCTCGATTAGATTCCAGTCTGTAACTCCCCCCCAGGGGTATCTGGTATTCTGTACATAAACCACCCCGAACCCCTCGATTAGATTCCAGTCTGAAACTCCCTCCCGGTGTATCTGTTATTCTGTATCTAAACCACCCCGAACCCCTCGATTAGATTCCAGTCTGTAACTCCCTCCCGAGGTATCTGTTATTCTATATATAAACCACACCCCAAACCACTCGATTAGATTCCAGTCTGTAACTCCCTCCCGGGGTATCTGTTATTCTGTATATAAACCCCCCCGAACCCCTCGATTAGATTCCAGTCTGTAACCCCCTCCCCGGGGTATCTGTTATTCTGTATATAAACCCCACCCCGAACCCCTCGATTAGATTCCAGTCTGTAACTCCCTCCCCGGGGTATCTGTTATTCTGTAAATAAACCACCCCGAACCCCTCGATTAGATTCCAGTCTGTAACTCCCTCCCGGGGTATCTGTTATTCTGTAAATAAACCACCCCGAACCCCTCGATTAGATTCCAGTCTGTAACTCCCTCCCCGGGGTATCTGTTATTCTGTATATAAACCCCACCCTGAACCCCTCGATTAGATTCCAGTCTGTAACTCCCTCCCGGGGTATCTGTTATTCTGTATATAAACCACCCTGTACCCCTCGATTAGATTCCAGTCTGTAACTCCTTCCCGGGGGTATCTGTTATTCTGTATATAAACCCCATCCCGAACCCCTCGATTAGATTCCAGTCTGTAAATCCCTCCCGGGGTATCTGTTATTCTGTATATAAACCCCACCCCAAATCCCTCTATTAGATTCCAGTCTGTAATTCCCTCCCGGGGTATCTGTTATTCTGTATATAAACCACCCCGAACCCCTCAATTAGATTCCAGTCTGTAACTCCCTCCCGGGGTATCTGTTATTCTGTATATAAACCACCCCAAATCCCTCGATTAGATTCCAGTCTGTAACTCCCTCCCCGGGGTATCTGATATTCTGTATATAAACCCCACCCCGAACCCCTCGATTCGATTCCAGTCTGTAACTCCCTCCCAGGTATCTGTTATTCTGTATATAAACCCCACCCTGAACCCCACGATTAGATTCCAGTCTGTAACTCCCTCCCGGGGTATCTGTTATTCTGTATATTAACCACCCCAAATCCCTCGATTAGATTCCAGTCTGTAACTCCCTCCCGGGGTATCTGTTATTCTGTATATAAACCCCACCCTGAACTCCTCGATTAGATTCCAGTCTGTAACTCCCTCCCGGGGTATCTGTTATTCTGTATATAAACCCCACCCCAAACCCCTCGATTAGATTCCAGTCTGTAACTCCCTCCCGGGGTATCTGTTATTCTGTATATAAACCACCCCGAACCCCTCAATTAGATTCCAGTCTGTAACTCCCTCCCGGGGTATCTGATATTCTGTATATAAACCCCCCCGAACCCCTCGATTAGATTCCAGTCTGTAATTCCCTCCCTGGGTATCTGATATTCTGTATATAAACCCCCCCGAACCCCTCGATTAGATTCCAGTTTGTAACTCCCTCCCGGGTATCTGTTATTCTGTACATTAACCACCCCGAACCCCTCGATTAGATTCTAGTCTGTAACTCCTTCCCGGGTATCTGTTATTCTGTATATAAACCCCACCCTGAACCCCTCGATTAGATTCCAGTCTGTAACTCCCTCCCCGTGTTATCTGTTATTCTGTATATAAACCACCCCAAACACCTCGATTAGATTCCAGTCTTTAACTCCCTCCCGGGGTATCTGTTGTTCTGTATATAAACGACCCCGAACCCCTCGATTAGATTCCAGTCTGTAACTCCCTCCCGGGTGTCTGTTATTCTGTATATAAACCCCACCCTGAACCCCTCGATTAGATTCCAGTCTGTAACTCCCTCCCGGGGTATCTCTTATTCTGTATATAAAACCCCCGAACCCCTCGATTAGATTCCAGTCTGTAACTCCCTCACGGGGTATCTGTTATTCTGTATATAAACCACCGCGAACCCCTCAATTAGATTCCAGTCTATAACTCCCTCCCGGTGTATCTGTTATTTTGTATATAAACCCCACCCTGAACCCTTCGATTAGATTCCAGTCTGTAACTCCCTCCCGGGGTATCTGTTATTCTGTATATAAACCACCCTGTACCCCTCGATTAGATTCCAGTCTGTAACTCCTTCCCGGGGGTATCTGTTATTCTGTATATAAACCCCATCCCGAACCCCTCGATTAGATTCCAGTCTGTAAATCCCTCCCGAAGTATCTGTTATTCTGTATATAAACCCCATCCCGAACCCCTCGATTAGATTCCAGTCTGTAAATCCCTCCCGGGGTATCTGTTATTCTGTATATAAACCCCACCCCAAATCCCTTGATTAGATTCCAGTCTGTAACTCCCTCCCGGGGTATCTGTTATTCTGTATATAAACCACCCCGAACCCCTCAATTAGATTCCAGTCTGTAACTCCCTCCCGGGGTATCTGTTATTCTGTATATAAACCACCCCAAATCCCTCGATTAGATTCCAGTCTGTAACTCCCTCCCCGCGGTATCTGTTATTCTGTATATAAACCCCACCCTGAACCCCACGATTAGATTGCACTCTGTAACTCCCTCCCGGGGTATCTGTTATTCTGTATATTAACCACCCCAAATCCCTCGATTAGATTCCAGTCTGTAACTCCCTCCCGGGGTATCTGTTATTCTGTATATAAACCCCACCCCAAATCTCTCGATTAGATTCCAGTCTGTAACTCCCTCCCCGGGGTATCTGATATTCTGTATATAAACCCCCCCGAACCCCTCGATTAGATTCCAGTCTGTAATTCCCTCCCGGGGTATCTGATATTCTGTACATAAACCCCCCCCGAACCCCTCGATTAGATTCCAGTTTGTAACTCCCTCCCCGGTATCTGTTATTCTGTACATTAACCACCCAAAACCCCTCGATTAGATTCCAGTCTGTAACTCCCTCCCGGAGTATCTGTTATTCAGTATATAAACCACACCCCGAACCCCTCGATTAGATTCCAGTCTGTAACTCCCTCCCGGGGTATCTGTTATTCTGTATATAAACCACCCTGAACCCCTCGATTAGATTCCAGTCTGAAACTCCCTCCCGGGGTATCTGTTAATCTGTTTATAAACCCCACCCTGAACACCTCGATTAGATTCCAGTCTTTAACTCCCTCCCGGGGTATCTGTTATTCTGTATATAAACCCCCCGAACCCCTCGATTAGATTCCAGTCTGTAACTCCCTCCCGGGGTATATGTTATTCTGTATATAAACCCCACCCCGAACCCCTCGATGAGATTCCAGTCTGTAACTCCCTCCCGGGGTATCTGTTATTCTGTATATAAACACCACCCCGAGCCCTTCGATTAGATTCCGGTCTGTAACTCCCTCCCGGGGTATCTGTTATTCTGTATATAAACCCCACCCTGAACCCCACGATTAGATTCCAGTCTGTAATTCCCTCCCAGGTATCTGTTATTCTGTATATAAACCACCCCGAACCCCTCGATTAGATTCTAGTCTGTAACTCCCTCCCGGGGTATCTGTTATTCTGTATATAAAACCCACCCCGAACGCCTCGATTAGATTCCAGTCTGTAACACCCTCCCGGGGTATCGGTTGTTCTGTATATAAACCCCACCCCGAACCCCTCGATTAGATTCCAGTCTGTAACGCCCTCCCGGGGTATCGGTTGTTCTGTATATAAACCCCACCCCGAACCCCTCGATTAGATTCCAGTCTGTAACTCCCTCCCGGGGTATCTGTTATTCTGTATATAAACCCCACCCCGAACCCCTCGATTAGATTCCAGTCTGTAACTCCCTCCCGGGGTATCTGTTATTCTGTATATAAACCACCCCAAACCCCTCGATTAGATTCCAGTCTGTAACTCCCTCCCCGGGGTATCTGTTATTCTGCATATAAACCACCCCGAACCCCTCGATTAGATTCCAGTCTGTAACTCCCTCCCGGGGTATCTGTTATTCTGTATATAAACCCCACCCTGAACCCCTCGATTAGATTCCAGTCTGTAACTCCCTCCCGGGGTATCTGTTATTCTGTATATAAACCCCACCCCGAACACCTCGATTAGATTCCAGTCTGTAACTCCCACTCGGGGTATCTATTATTCTGTATATAAACCCCACCCCGAACCCCTCGATTAGATTCCAGTTTGTAACTCCCTCCCGGGGTATCTGTTATTCTGTATATAAACCCCACCCCGAACCCCTCGATTAGATTCCAGTCTCTAACTCCCTCCCGGGGTATCTGTTATTCTGTATATAAACCCCACCCCAAACCCCTCGATTAGATTCCAGTGTGAAACTCCCTCCCCGGGGTATCTGTTATTCTGTATATAAACCCCACCCCGAACCCCTCGATTAGATTCCAGTCTGTAACTCCCTCCCGGGGTATCTGTTATTCTGTATATAAACCCCAGCCCGAACCCCTCGATTAGATTCCAGTCTATAACTCCCTCCCGGTGTATCTGTTATTCTGTATATAAACCCCACCCTGAACCCCTCGATTAGATTCCAGTCTGTAACTCCCTCCCGGGGTATCTGTTATTCTGTATATAAACCACGCCGATTCCCTCGATTAGATTCCAGTCTGTAACTCCCTCCCGGGGTATCTGTTATTCTGTATATAAACCCCACCCCGAACCCCTCGATTAGATTCCAGTCTGTAATTCCCTCCCGGGGTATCTGTTATTCTGTATATAAACCCCACCCCGAACCCCTCGATTAGATTCCAGTCTGTAACTCCCTCCCGGGGTATCTGTTATTCTGTATATAAACCCCACCCCGAACCCCTCGATTAGATTCCAGTCTGTAACTCCCTCCCGGGGTATCTGTTATTCTGTATATAAACCACCCCGATTCCCTCGATTAGATTCCAGTCTGTAACTCCCTCCCGGGGGTATCTGTTATTCTGTATATAAACCCCACCCCGAACCCCTCGATTAGATTCCTGTCTGTAACTCCCTCCCGGGGTATCTGTTATTCTGTATATAAACCCCACCCCGAACCCCTCGATTAGATTCCAGTCTGTAACTCCCTCCCGGGGTATCTGTTATTCTGTATATAAACCACCCCGAACTCCTCGATTAGATTCCAGTCTGTAACTCCCTCCCGGGGTATCTGTTATTCTGTATATAAACCACCCTGAACCCCTCGATTAGATTCGTCTGTAACTCCCTCCCAGGGTATCTGTTATTCTGTATATAAACCACCCCGAACCCCTCGATTAGATTCCAGTCTGAAACTCCCTCCCGGGGTATCTGTTAATCTGTTTATAAACCCCACCCTGAACCCCTCGATTAGATTCCAGTCTTTAACTCCCTCCCGGGGTATCTGTTATTCTGTATATAAACCCCCCGAACCCCTCGATTAGATTCCAGTCTGTAACTCCCTCCCGGGGTATATGTTATTCTGTATATAAACCCCACCCCGAACCCCTCGATGAGATTCCAGTCTGTAACTCCCTCCCGGGGTATCTGTTATTCTGTATATAAACACCACCCCGAGCCCTTCGATTAGATTCCAGTCTGTAACTCCCTCCCGGGGTATCTGTTATTCTGTATATAACCCCCACCCTGAACCCCACGATTAGATTCCAGTCTGTAATTCCCTCCCGGGGTATCTGTTATTCTGTATATAAACACCACCCCGAGCCCTTCGATTAGATTCCAGTCTGTAACTCCCCCCCGGGGTATCTGTTATTCTGTATATAAACCACCCCGAACCCCTCGATTAGATTCTAGTCTGTAACTCCCTCCCGGGGTATCTGTTATTCTGTATATAAAACCCACCCCGAACCCCTCGATTAGATTCCAGTCTGTAACACCCTCCCGGGGTATCGGTTGTTCTGTATATAAACCCCACCCCGAACCCCTCGATTAGATTCCAGTCTGTAACGCCCTCCCGGGGTATCGGTTGTTCTGTATATAAACCCCACCCCGAACCCCTCGATTAGATTCCAGTCTGTAACTCCCTCCCGGGGTATCTGTTATTCTGTATATAAACCCCACCCCGATCACCTCGATTAGATTCCAGTCTGTAACTCCCTCCCCGGGGTATCTGTTATTCTGTATATAAACCACCCCGAACCCCTCGATTGGATTCCAGTCTGTAACTCCCTCCCAGGTATCTGTTATTGTGTATATAAACCACCCTGAACCCCTCGATTAGATTCCAGTCTGTAACTCCCTCCCGGGGTATCTGTTATTCTGCATATAAACCACCCCGAACCCCTCGATTAGATTCCAGTCTGTAACTCCCTCCCGGGGTATCTGTTATTCTGTATATAAACCCCACCCTGAACCCCTCGATTAGATTCCAGTCTGTAACTCCCTCCCGGGGTATCTGTTATTCTGTATATAAACCCCACCCCGAACACCTCGATTAGATTCCAGTCTGTAACTCCCTCCCGGGTATCTGTTATTCTGTATATAAACCCCACCCTGAACCCCTCGATTAGATTCCAGTCTGTAACTCCCTCCCGGGGTATCTGTTATTCTGTATATAAACCCCACCCCGAACCCCTTGATCAGATTCCAGTCTGTATCTCCCTCCCCGGGGTATCTGTTATTCTGTATATAAACCACCCCGAACCCCTCGATTAGATTCCAGTCTGTAACTCCCTCCCGGGGTATCTGTTATTCTGTATATAAACCCCACCCCGAACCCTTCGATTAGATTCCAGTCTGTAACTCCCTCCCGGGGTATCTGTTATTCTGTATATAAACCCCACCCCGAACCCCTCGATTAGATTCCAGTCTGTAACTCCCTCCCGGGGTATCTGTTATTCTGTATATAAACCCCACCCCAAACCCCTCGATTAGATTCCAGTCTGTAACTCCCTCCCGGGGTATCTGTTATTCTGTATATAAACCCCACCCCGAACACCTCGATTAGATTCCAGTCTGTAACTCCCACTCGGGGTATCTATTATTCTGTATATAAACCCCACCCCGAACCCCTCGATTAGATTCCAGTCTGTAACTCCCTCCCGGGGTATCTGTTATTCTGTATATAAACCCCACCCCAAACCCCTCGATTAGATTCCAGTGTGAAACTCCCTCCCCGGGGTATCTGTTATTCTGTATATAAACCCCACCCCGAACCCCTCGATTAGATTCCAGTCTGTAACTCCCTCCCGGGGTATCTGTTATTCTGTATATAAACCCCAGCCCGAACCCCTCGATTAGATTCCAGTCTGTAACTCCCTCCCCGGGGTGTCTGTTATTCTGAAAATAAACCCCACCCTGAACCCCTCGATTAGATTCCAGTCTGTAACTCCCTCCCGGGGTATCTGTTATTCTGTATATAAACCACGCCGATTCCCTCGATTAGATTCCAGTCTGTAACTCCCTCCCGGGGTATCTGTTATTCTGTATATAAACCACCCCGATTCCCTCGATTAGATTCCAGTCTTTAACTCCCTCCCGGGGTATCTCTTATTCTGTATATAAACCACCCTGAACCCCTCGATTAGATTCGTCTGTAACTCCCTCCCGGGGTATCTGTTATTCTGTATATAAACCCCCCCGAACCCCTCGATTCGATTCCAGTCTGTAACTCCCTCCCGGGGTATCTGTTATTCTGTATATAAACCCCCCCGAACCCCTCGATTCGATTCCAGTCTGTAACTCCCTCCCGGGGTATCTGTTATTCTGTATATAAACCACCCCAAACCCCTCGATTCGATTCCAGTCTGTAACTCCCTCCCGGGGTATCTGTTATTCTGTATATAAACCCCACCCCGAACCCCTCGATTAGATTCCAGTTTGTAACTCCCTGCCCGGGGTATCAGTTATTCTGTATATAAACCCCACTCCGAACCCCTCGATTAGATTCCAGTCTGTAACTCCCTCCCGGGGTATCTGTTATTCTGTATATAAACCCCACCCCAAACCCCTCGATTAGATTCCAGTCTGTAACTCCCTCCCGGGTACCTGTTATTCTGTATATAAACCACCCCGAACCCCTCGATTAGATTCCAGTCTGTAACTCCCTTCCGGGGTATCTGTTATTCTGTATATAAACCCCACCCCGAACCCCTCGATTAGATTCCAGTCTGTAACTCCCTCCCGGGGTATCTGTTATTCTGTGTATAAACCAACCCAAACCCCTCGATTCGATTACAGTCTGTAACTCCCTCCCGGGGTATCTGTTATTCTGTAGATAAACCACCCCAAACCCCTCGATTCGATTCCAATCTGTAACTCCCTCCCGGGGTATCTGTTATTCTGTATATAAACCCCACCCCGAACCCCTCAATTAGATTCCAGTCTGTAACTCCCTCCCGGGGTATCTGTTATTCTGTATATAAACCCCACCCCGAACCCTTGGATTAGATTCCAGTCTGTAAATCCCACCCGGGGTATCTGTTATTCTGTATATAAACCCCACCCTGAACCCCTCGATTAGATTCCAGTCTGTAACTCCCTCCCCGGGGTATCTGTTATTCTGTATATAAACCCCACCCCGAACCCTTGGATTAGATTCCAGTCTGTAACTCCCACCCGGGGTATCTGTTATTCTGTATATAAACCCCACCCTGAACCCCTCGATTAGATTCCAGTCTGTAACTCCCTCCCGGGGAATCTGTTATTTTGTATATAAACCCCACCCTGAACCCCTCGATTAGATTCCAGTCTGTAACTCCCTCCCGGGGTATCTGTTATTCTGTATATAAACCCCACCCCGAACCCCTCGATGAGAATCCAGTCTGTAACTCCCTCCCGGGTATCTGTTATTCTGTATATAAACCCCACCCCGAACCCCTCGATTAGATTCCAGTCTGTAACTCCCTTCCGGGGAATCTGTTATTCTGTATATAAACCCCACCCCGAACCCTTCGATTAGATTCCAGTCTGTAACTCCCTCCCGGGGTATCTGTTATTCTGTATATAAACCCCACCCCGAACCCCTCGATTAGATTCCAGTATGTAACTCCCTCCCGGGGTATCCGTTATTCTGTACATAAACCCCACCCCGAACCCCTCGATTAGATTCCAGTATGTAACTCCCTCCCGGGTCTCTGCTATTCTGTATATAAACCACCCCGAACTCCTCGATTAGATTCCAGTCTGTAACTCCCTCCCCGGGGTATCTGTTATTCTGTTATAAACCCCACCCCGAACCACTCGATTAGATTCCAGTCTGTATCTCCCTCCTGGGGTATCTGTTATTCTGTATATAAACCCCACCCTGATCCCCTCGATTAGAGTCCAGTCTGTAACTCCCTCCCGGGGTATCTGTTATTATGTATATAAACCCCACCCTGAACCCCTCGATTAGATTCCAGTCTGTAACTCCCTCCCGGGGGTATCTGTTATTCTGTATATAAACCACCCCGAACCCCTCGATTAGATTCCAGTCTGTAACTCCCTCCCCGGGGTATCTGTTATTCTGTATATAAACCCCCCGAACCCCTCAATTAGATTCCAGTCTGTAACTCCCTCCCGGGGTATCTGTTATTCTGTATATAAACCCCACCCCGAACCCCTCGATTAGATTCCAGTCTGTAACTCCCTCCCGGGGTATCTGTTATTCTATATATAAACCCCACCCCGAACCACTCGATTAGATTCCAGTCTGTAACTCCCTCCCGGGGGTATCTGTTATTCTGTATATAAACCACCCCGAACCCCTCAATTAGATTCCAGTCTGTAACTCCCTCCCGGGGTATCTGTTATTCTGTATATAAACCCCACCCCGAACCCCTCGATTAGATTCCAGTCTGTAACTCCCTCCCGGGGTATCTGTTATTATGTATATAAACCCCACCCTGAACCCCTCGATTAGATTCCAGTCTGTAACTCCCTCCCGGGGGTATCTGTTATTCTGTATATAAACCACCCCGAACCCCTCGATTAGATTCCAGTCTGTAACTCCATCCCCGGGGTATCTGTTATTCTGTATATAAACCCCCCGAACCCCTCAATTAGATTCCAGTCTGTAACTCCCTCCCGGGGTATCTGTTATTCTGTATATAAACCCCCCGAACCCCTCAATTAGATTCCAGTCTGTAACTCCCTCCCGGGTATCTGTTATTCTGTATATAAACCACCCCGAACCCCTCGATTAGATTCCAGTCTGTAACTCCCTCCCGGGGTATCTGTTATTCTGTATATTAACCACCCCGAACCCCTCGATTAGATTCCAGTCTGTAACTCCCTCCCCGGGGTATCTGTTATTCTGTATATAAACCACCCCGAACCCCTCAATTAGATTCCAGTCTGTAACTCCCTCCCGGGGTATCTGTTATTCTGTATATAAACCACCCCAACACCTCGATTAGATTCCAGTCTGTAACTCCCTCCCGGGGTATCTGTTATTCTGTATATAAACCACCCCGAACACCTCGATTAGATTCCAGTCTGTAACTCCCTCCCGGGGTATCTCTTATTCTGTATATAAACCACCCCGAACCCCTCTATTAGATTCCCGTGTGTAACTCCCTCCCGGGGTATCTGTTATTCTGTGTATAAACCCCACCCTGAACCCCTCGATTAGATTCCAGTCTGTAACTCTCTCCCGGGGTATCTGTTATTCTGTATATAAACCACCCCAAACCCCTCGATTAGATTCCAGTCTGTAACTCCCTCCCGGGGTATCTGTTATTCTGTATATGAACCACCCCGAACCCCTCGATTAGATTCCAGTCTGTAACTCCCTCCCGGGGTATCTGTTATTCTGATTATAAACCCCACCCCGAACCCCTCGATTAGATTCCAGTCTGTAACTCCCTCCCGGGGTATCTGTTATTCTGTATATAAACCACCCTGAACCCCTCGATTAGATTCCAGTCTGTAACTCCCTCCCCGGGGTATCTGTCATTCTGTATATAAACCCCACCCCGAACCCCTCGATTAGATTCCAGTCTGTAACTCCCTCCCGGGGTATCTGTTATTCTGTATATAAACCACCCCGAACCCCTCGATTCGATTCCAGTCTGTAACTCCCTCCCGGGGTATCTGTTATTCTGTATATAAACCCCACCCCGAACTCCTCGATGAGATTCCAGTCTGTAACTCCCTCCCCGGGGTATCTGTTATTCTGTATATAAACACCACCCCGAACCCCTCGATTAGATTCCAGTCTGTAACTCCCTCCCGGGGTATCTGTTATTCTGTATATAAACCACCCCGAACCCCTCGATTAGATTCCAGTCTGTAACTCCCTCCCCGTGGTATCTGTTATTCTGTATATAAACCCCCCCGAACCCCTCAATTAGATTCCAGTCTGTAACTCCCTCCCCGGGGTATCTGTTATTCTGTATATAAACCCCACCCCGAACCCCTCGATTAGATTCCAGTCTGTAACTCCCTCCCGGGGTATCTGTTATTCTGTATATAAACCCCACCCCGAACCCCTCGATTAGATTCCAGTCTGTAACTCCCTCCCGGGGTATCTGTTATTCTGTATATAAACCCCACCCCGAACTCCTCGATGAGATTCCAGTCTGTAACTCCCTCCCCGGGGTATCTGTTATTCTGTATATAAACACCACCCCGAACCCCTCGATTAGATTCCAGTCTGTAACTCCCTCCCGGGGTATCTGTTATTCTGTATATAAACCACCCCGAACCCCTCGATTAGATTCCAGTCTGTAACTCCCTCCCGGGTATCTGTTATTCTGTATATAAACCCCACCCTGAACCCCTCGATGAGATTCCAGTCTGTAACTCCCTCCCCGGGGTATCTGTTATTCCGTATATAATCCCCACCCCGAACCCCTCGATTAGATTCCAGTCTGTAACTCCCTCCCGGGGTATCTGTTATTCTGTATATAAACCCCACCCCGAACCCCTCGATTAGATTCCAGTCTGTAACTCCCTCCCCGTGGTATCTGTTATTCTGTATATAAACCACCCTGAACCCCTCGATTAGATTCCAGTCTGTAACTCCCTCCCCGGGGTATCTGTTATTCTGTATATAAACCACCCCGAACCCCTCGATTAGATTCCAGTCTGTAACTCCCTCCCCGTGGTATCTGTTATTCAGTATATAAACCACACCCCGAACCCCTCGATTAGATTCCAGTCTGTAACTCCCTCCCGGGGTATCTGTTATTCTGTATATAAACCACCCTGAACCCCTCGATTAGATTCCAGTCTGAAACTCCCTCCCGGGGTATCTGTTAATCTGTTTATAAACCCCACCCTGAACCCCTCGATTAGATTCCAGTCTTTAACTCCCTCCCGGGGTATCTGTTATTCTGTATATAAACCCCCCGAACCCCTCGATTAGATTCCAGTCTGTAACTCCCTCCCGGGGTATATGTTATTCTGTATATAAACCCCACCCCGAACCCCTCGATGAGATTCCAGTCTGTAACTCCCTCCCGGGGTATCTGTTATTCTGTATATAAACCCCCCGAACCCCTCGATTAGATTCCAGTCTGTAACTCCCTCCCGGGGTATATGTTATTCTGTATATAAACACCACCCCGAGCCCTTCGATTAGATTCCAGTCTGTAACTCTCTCCCGGGGTATCTGTTATTCTGTATATAAACCCCACCCTGAACCCCACGATTAGATTCCAGTCTGTAATTCCCTCCCAGGTATCTGTTATTCTGTATATAAACCACCCCGAACCCCTCGATTAGATTCTAGTCTGTAACTCCCTCCCGGGGGTATCTGTTATTCTGTATATAAACCACCCCGAACCCCTCGATTAGATTCCAGTCTGTAACTCCCTCCCCGGGGTATCTGTTATTCTGTATATAAACACCACCCCGAACCCCTCAATTAGATTCCAGTCTGTAACTCCCTCCCGGGGTATCTGTTATTCTGTATATAAACCCCACCCCGAACCCCTCGATTAGATTCCAGTCTGTAACTCCCTCCCGGGGTATCTGTTATTCTATATATAAACCCCACCCCGAACCACTCGATTAGATTCCAGTCTGTAACTCCCTCCCGGGGTATCTGTTATTATGTATATAAACCCCACCCTGAACCCCTCGATTAGATTCCAGTCTGTAACTCCCTCCCGGGGGTATCTGTTATTCTGTATATAAACCACCCCGAACCCCTCGATTAGATTCCAGTCTGTAACTCCCTCCCCGGGGTATCTGTTATTCTGTATATAAACCCCCCGAACCCCTCAATTAGATTCCAGTCTGTAACTCCCTCCCGGGGTATCTGTTATTCTGTATATAAACCACCCCGAACCCCTCGATTAGATTCCAGTCTGTAACTCCCTCCCGGGGTATCTGTTATTCTGTATATTAACCACCCCGAACCCCTCGATTAGATTCCAGTCTGTAACTCCCTCCCCGGGGTATCTGTTATTTTGTATATAAACCACCCCGAACCCCTCAATTAGATTCCAGTCTGTAACTCCCTCCCGGGGTATCTGTTATTCTGTATATAAACCACCCCGAACCCCTCTATTAGATTCCCGTGTGTAACTCCCTCCCGGGGTATCTGTTATTCTGTATATAAACCACCCCGAACACCTCGATTAGATTCCAGTCTGTAACTCCCTCCCGGGGTATCTGTTATTCTGTATATAAACCACCCCGAACCCCTCTATTAGATTCCCGTGTGTAACTCCCTCCCGGGGTATCTGTTATTCTGTGTATAAACCCCACCCTGAACCCCTCGATTAGATTCCAGTCTGTAACTCCCTCCCGGGGTATCTGTTATTCTGTATATAAACCACCCCGAACCCCTCTATTAGATTCCCGTGTGTAACTCCCTCCCGGGGTATCTGTTATTCTGTGTATAAACCCCACCCTGAACCCCTCGATTAGATTCCAGTCTGTAACTCTCTCCCGGGGTATCTGTTATTCTGTATATAAACCACCCCAAACCCCTCGATTAGATTCCAGTCTGTAACTCCCTCCCGGGGTATCTGTTATTCTGTATATGAACCACCCCGAACCCCTCGATTAGATTCCAGTCTGTAACTCCCTCCCGGGGTATCTGTTATTCTGTATATAAACCCCACCCCGAACCCCTCGATTAGATTCCAGTCTGTAACTCCCTCCCGGGGTATCTGTTATTCTGTATATAAACCACCCTGAACCCCTCGATTAGATTCCAGTCTGTAACTCCCTCCCCGGGGTATCTGTTATTCTGTATATAAACCCCACCCCGAACCCCTCGATTAGATTCCAGTCTGTAACTCCCTCCCGGGGTATCTGTTATTCTGTATATAAACCACCCCGAACCCCTCGATTCGATTCCAGTCTGTAACTCCCTCCCGGGGTATCTGTTATTCTGTATATAAACCCCACCCCGAACTCCTCGAGATTCCAGTCTGTAACTCCCTCCCCGGGGTATCTGTTATTCTGTATATAAACACCACCCCGAACCCCTCGATTAGATTCCAGTCTGTAACTCCCTCCCGGGGTATCTGTTATTCTGTATATAAACCACCCCGAACCCCTCGATTAGATTCCAGTCTGTAACTCCCTCCCCGTGGTATCTGTTATTCTGTATATAAACCCCCCCGAACCCCTCAATTAGATTCCAGTCTGTAACTCCCTCCCCGGGGTATCTGTTATTCTGTATATAAACCCCACCCCGAACCCCTCGATTAGATTCCAGTCTGTAACTCCCTCCCGGGGTATCTGTTATTCTGTATATAAACCCCACCCCGAACCCCTCGATTAGATTCCAGTCTGTAACTCCCTCCCGGGGTATCTGTTATTCTGTATATAAACCCCACCCCGAACTCCTCGATGAGATTCCAGTCTGTAACTCCCTCCCCGTGGTATCTGTTATTCTGTATATAAACCACCCCGAACCCCTCGATTAGATTCCAGTCTGTAACTCCCTCCCGGGTATCTGTTATTCTGTATATAAACCCCACCCTGAACCCCTCGATGAGATTCCAGTCTGTAACTCCCTCCCCGGGGTATCTGTTATTCTGTATATAAACCACCCCGAACCCCTCGATTAGATTCCAGTCTGTAACTCCCTCCCCGTGGTATCTGTTATTCTGTATATAAACCACCCTGAACCCCTCGATTAGATTCCAGTCTGTAACTCCCTCCCCGGGGTATCTGTTATTCTGTATATAAACCACCCCGAACCCCTCGATTAGATTCCAGTCTGTAACTCCCTCCCCGTGGTATCTGTTATTCAGTATATAAACCACACCCCGAACCCCTCGATTAGATTCCAGTCTGTAACTCCCTCCCGGGGTATCTGTTATTCTGTATATAAACCACCCTGAACCCCTCGATTAGATTCCAGTCTGAAACTCCCTCCCGGGGTATCTGTTAATCTGTTTATAAACCCCACCCTGAACCCCTCGATTAGATTCCAGTCTTTAACTCCCTCCCGGGGTATCTGTTATTCTGTATATAAACCCCCCGAACCCCTCGATTAGATTCCAGTCTGTAACTCCCTCCCGGGGTATATGTTATTCTGTATATAAACCCCACCCCGAACCCCTCGATGAGATTCCAGTCTGTAACTCCCTCCCGGGGTATCTGTTATTCTGTATATAAACCCCACCCTGAACCCCACGATTAGATTCCTGTCTGTAATTCCCTCCCAGGTATCTGTTATTCTGTATATAAACCACCCCGAACCCCTCGATTAGATTCTAGTCTGTAACTCCCTCCCGGGGTATCTGTTATTCTGTATATAAACCACCCCGAACCCCTCGATTAGATTCTAGTCTGTAACGCCCTCCCGGGGTATCTGTTATTCTGTATATAAAACCCACCCCGAACCCCTCGATTAGATTCCAGTCTGTAACACCCTCCCGGGGTATCGGTTGTTCTGTATATAAACCCCACCCCGAACCCCTCGATTAGATTCCAGTCTGTAACTCTCTCCCGGGGTATCTGTTATTCTGTATATAAACCCCACCCCGATCACCTCGATTAGATTCCAGTCTGTAACTCCCTCCCCGGGGTATCTGTTATTCTGTATATAAACCACCCCGAACCCCTCGATTGGATTCCAGTCTGTAACTCCCTCCCAGGTATCTGTTATTGTGTATATAAACCACCCTGAACCCCTCGATTAGATTCCAGTCTGTAACTCCCTCCCGGGGTATCTGTTATTCTGCATATAAACCACCCCGAACCCCTCGATTAGATTCCAGTCTGTAACTCCCTCCCGGGGTATCTGTTATTCTGTATATAAACCCCACCCTGAACCCCTCGATTAGATTCCAGTCTGTAACTCCCTCCCGGGGTATCTGTTATTCTGTATATAAACCCCACCCCGAACACCTCGATTAGATTCCAGTCTGTAACTCCCACTCGGGGTATCTATTATTCTGTATATAAACCCCACCCCGAACCCCTCGATTAGATTCCAGTTTGTAACTCCCTCCCGGGGTATCTGTTATTCTGTATATAAACCCCACCCCGAACCCCTCGATTAGATTCCAGTCTGTAACTCCCTCCCGGGGTATCTGTTATTCTGTATATAAACCCCACCCCAAACCCCTCGATTAGATTCCAGTGTGAAACTCCCTCCCCGGGGTATCTGTTATTCTGTATATAAACCCCACCCCGAACCCCTCGATTAGATTCCAGTCTGTAACTCCCTCCCGGGGTATCTGTTATTCTGTATATAAACCCCAGCCCGAACCCCTCGATTAGATTCCAGTCTATAACTCCCTCCCGGTGTATCTGTTATTCTGTATATAAACCCCACCCTGAACCCCTCGATTAGATTCCAGTCTGTAACTCCCTCCCGGGGTATCTGTTATTCTGTATATAAACCACGCCGATTCCCTCGATTAGATTCCAGTCTGTAACTCCCTCCCGGGGTATCTGTTTATCTGTATATAAACCCCACCCCGAACCCCTCGATTAGATTCCAGTCTGTAACTCCCTCCCGGGGTATCTGTTATTCTGTATATAAACCACCCCGATTCCCTCGATTAGATTCCAGTCTGTAACTCCCTCCTGGGGTATCTGTTATTCTGTATATAAACCACCCTGAACCCCTCGATTAGATTCGTCTGTAACTCCCTCCCAGGGTATCTGTTATTCTGTATATAAACCACACCCCGAACCCCTCGATTAGATTCCAGTCTGTAACTCCCTCCCGGGGTATCTGTTATTCTCTATATAAACCACCCTGAACCCCTCGATTAGATTCCAGTCTGAAACTCCCTCCCGGGGTATCTGTTAATCTGTTTATAAACCCCACCCTGAACCCCTCGATTAGATTCCAGTCTTTAACTCCCTCCCGGGGTATCTGTTATTCTGTATATAAACCCCCCGAACCCCTCGATTAGATTCCAGTCTGTAACTCCCTCCCGGGGTATATGTTATTCTGTATATAAACCCCACCCCGAACCCCTCGATGAGATTCCAGTCTGTAACTCCCTCCCGGGGTATCTGTTATTCTGTATATAAACACCACCCCGAGCCCTTCGATTAGATTCCAGTCTGTAACTCCCTCCCGGGGTATCTGTTATTCTGTATATAAACCCCACCCTGAACCCCACGATTAGATTCCAGTCTGTAATTCCCTCCCAGGTATCTGTTATTCTGTATATAAACCACCCCGAACCCCTCGATTAGATTCTAGTCTGTAACTCCCTCCCGGGGTATCTGTTATTCTGTATATAAAACCCACCCCGAACCCCTCGATTAGATTCCAGTCTGTAACACCCTCCCGGGGTATCGGTTGTTCTGTATATAAACCCCACCCCGAACCCCTCGATTAGATTCCAGTCTGTAACGCCCTCCCGGGGTATCGGTTGTTCTGTATATAAACCCCACCCCGAACCCCTCGATTAGATTCCAGTCTGTAACTCCCTCCCGGGGTATCTGTTATTCTGTATATAAACCCCACCCCGATCACCTCGATTAGATTCCAGTCTGTAACTCCCTCCCCGGGGTATCTGTTATTCTGTATATAAACCACCCCGAACCCCTCGATTGGATTCCAGTCTGTAACTCCCTCCCAGGTATCTGTTATTGTGTATATAAACCGCCCTGAACCCCTCGATTAGATTCCAGTCTGTAACTCCCTCCCGGGGTATCTGTTATTCTGCATATAAACCACCTCGAACCCCTCGATTCGATTCCAGTCTGTAACTCCCTCCCGGGGTATCTGTTATTCTGTATATAAACCCCACCCTGAACCCCTCGATTAGATTCCAGTCTGTAACTCCCTCCCGGGGTATCTGTTATTCTGTATATAAACCCCACCCCGAACACCTCGATTAGATTCCAGTCTGTAACTCCCACTCGGGGTATCTATTATTCTGTATATAAACCCCACCCCGAACCCCTCGATTAGATTCCAGTTTGTAACTCCCTCCCGGGGTATCTGTTATTCTGTATATAAACCCCACCCCAAACCCCTCGATTAGATTCCAGTCTGTAACTCCCACTCGGGGTATCTATTATTCTGTATATAAACCCCACCCCGAACCCCTCGATTAGATTCCAGTCTGTAACTCCCTCCCGGGGTATCTGTTATTCTGTATATAAACCCCACCCCGAACACCTCGATTAGATTCCAGTCTGTAACTCCCACTCGGGGTATCTATTATTCTGTATATAAACCCCACCCCGAACCCCTCGATTAGATTCCAGTCTGTAACTCCCTCCCGGGGTATCTGTTATTCTGTATATAAACCCCACCCCAAACCCCTCGATTAGATTCCAGTGTGAAACTCCCTCCCCGGGGTATCTGTTATTCTGTATATAAACCCCACCCCGAACCCCTCGATTAGATTCCAGTCTGTAACTCCCTCCCGGGGTATCTGTTATTCTGTATATAAACCCCAGCCCGAACCCCTCGATTAGATTCCAGTCTATAACTCCCTCCCGGTGTATCTGTTATTCTGTATATAAACCCCACCCTGAACCCCTCGATTAGATTCCAGTCTGTAACTCCCTCCCGGGGTATCTGTTATTCTGTATATAAACCACGCCGATTCCCTCGATTAGATTCCAGTCTGTAACTCCCTCCCGGGGTATCTGTTATTCTGTATATAAACCACCCCGATTCCCTCGATTAGATTCCAGTCTGTAACTCCCTCCCAGGGTATCTCTTATTCTGTATATAAACCACCCTGAACCCCTCGATTAGATTCGTCTGTAACTCCCTCCCAGGGTATCTGTTATTCTGTATATAAACCACCCCGAACCCCTCGATTCGATTCCAGTCTGTAACTCCCTCCCCGGGGTATCTGTTATTCTCTATATAAACCACCCCGAACCCCTCGATAGGATTCCAGTCTGTTACTCCCTCCCGAGGTATCTGTTATTCTGTATATAAACCCCACCCCAAATCCCTCGATTAGATTCCAGTCTGTAACTCCCTCCCGGGGTATCTGTTATTCTGTATATAAACCACCCCGAACCCCTCGATTAGATTCCAGTCTGTAACTCCCTCCCGGGGGTATCTGTTATTCTGTATATAAACCACCCCAAACCCCTCGATTCGATTCCAGTCTGTAACTCCCTGCCCGGGGTATCAGTTATTCTGTATATAAACCCCACTCCGAACCCCTCGATTAGATTCCAGTCTGTAACTCCCTCCCGGGGTATCTGTTATTCTGTATATAAACCCCACCCCAAACCCCTCGATTAGATTCCAGTCTGTAACTCCCTCCCGGGTATCTGTTATTCTGTATATAAACCACCCCGAACCCCTCGATTAGATTCCAGTCTGTAACTCCCTTCCGGGGTATCTGTTATTCTGTATATAAACCCCACCCCGAACCCCTCGATTAGATTCCAGTCTGTAACTCCCTCCCGGGGTATCTGTTATTCTGTATATAAACCAACCCAAACCCCTCGATTAGATTCCAGTCTGTAACTCCCTCCCGGGGTATCTGTTATTCTGTAGATAAACCACCCCAAACCCCTCGATTCGATTCCAATCTGTAACTCCCTCCCGGGGTATCTGTTATTCTGTATATAAACCCCACCCCGAACCCCTCAATTAGATTCCAGTCTGTAACTCCCTCCCGGGGTATCTGTTATTCTGTATATAAACCCCACCCCGAACCCTTGGATTAGATTCCAGTCTGTAACTCCCACCCGGGGTATCTGTTATTCTGTATATAAACCCCACCCTGAACCCCTCGATTAGATTCCAGTCTTTAACTCCCTCCCCGGGGTATCTGTTATTCTGTATATAAACCCCACCCCGAACCCCTCGATTAGATTCCAATCTGTAACTCCCTCCCGGGGTATCTGTTATTCTGTATATAAACCACACCCCGAACCCCTCAATTAGATTCCAGTCTGTAACTCCCTCCCGGGGTATCTGTTATTCTGTATATAAACCACCCCGAACCCCTCGATTAGATTCCAATCTGTAACTCCCACCCGGGGTATCTGTTATTCTGTATATAAACCCCACCCCGAACCCCTTGATTAGATTCCAGTCTGTAACTCCCACCCCAGGGTATCTGTTATTCTGTATATAAACCACCCCGAACCCCTCGATTAGATTCCAGTCTGTAACTCCCTCCTGGGGTATCTGTTATTCTGTATATAAACCCCACCCCGAACCCCTCGATTAGATTCCAGTCTGTAACTCCCTCCCGGGGTATCTGTTATTCTGTATATAAACCCCACCCGGAACCCCTCGATTAGATTCCAGTCTGTAACTCCCTCCCGGGGAATCTGTTATTTTGTATATAAACCCCACCCTGAACCCCTCGATTAGATTCCAGTCTGTAACTCCCTCCCGGGGTATCTGTTATTCTGTATATAAACCCCACCCCGAACCCCTCGATGAGATTCCAGTCTGTAACTCCCTCCCGGGTATCTGTTATTCTGTATATAAACCCCACCCCGAACCCCTCGATTAGATTCCAGTCTGTAACTCCCTCCCGGGGAATCTGTTATTCTGTATATAAACCCCACCCCGAACCCTTCGATTAGATTCCAGTCTGTAACTCCCTCCCGGGGTATCTGTTATTCTGTATATAAACCCCACCCCGAACCCCTCGATTAGATTCCAGTATGTAACTCCCTCCCGGGGTATCTGTTATTCTGTACATAAACCCCACCCCGAACCCCTCGATTAGATTCCAGTATGTAACTCCCTCCCGGGTCTCTGCTATTCTGTATATAAACCACCCCGAACTCCTCGATTAGATTCCAGTCTGTAACTCCCTCCCCGGGGTATCTGTTATTCTGTTATAAACCCCACCCCGAACCACTCGATTAGATTCCAGTCTGTATCTCCCTCCTGGGGTATCTGTTATTCTGTATATAAACCCCACCCTGAACCCCTCGATTAGAGTCCAGTCTGTAACTCCCTCCCGGGGTATCTGTTATTATGTATATAAACCCCACCCTGAACCCCTCGATTAGATTCCAGTCTGTAACTCCCTCCCGGGGGTATCTGTTATTCTGTATATAAACCACCCCGAACCCCTCGATTAGATTCCAGTCTGTAACTCCCTCCCCGGGGTATCTGTTATTCTGTATATAAACCCCCCGAACCCCTCAATTAGATTCCAGTCTGTAACTCCCTCCCGGGCTATCTGTTATTCTGTATATAAACCCCACCCCGAACCCCTCGATTAGATTCCAGTCTGTAACTCCCTCCCGGGGTATCTGTTATTCTATATATAAACCCCACCCCGAACCACTCGATTAGATTCCAGTCTGTAACTCCCTCCCGGGGTATCTGTTATTATGTATATAAACCCCACCCTGAACGCCTCGATTAGATTCCAGTCTGTAACTCCCTCCCGGGGGTATCTGTTATTCTGTATATAAACCACCCCGAACCCCTCGATTAGATTCCAGTCTGTAACTCCCTCCCCGGGGTATCTGTTATTCTGTATATAAACCCCCCGAACCCCTCGATTAGATTCCAGTCTGTAACTCCCTCCCGGGGTATCTGTTATTCTGTATATAAACCACCCCGAACCCCTCGATTAGATTCCAGTCTGTAACTCCCTCCCGGGGTATCTGTTATTCTGTATATTAACCACCCCGAACCCCTCGATTAGATTCCAGTCTGTAACTCCCTCCCCGGGGTATCTGTTATTCTGTATATAAACCACCCCGAACCCCTCAATTAGATTCCAGTCTGTAACTCCCTCCCGGGGTATCTGTTATTCTGTATATAAACCACCCCAACACCTCGATTAGATTCCAGTCTGTAACTCCCTCCCGGGGTATCTGTTATTCTGTATATAAACCACCCCGAACACCTCGATTAGATTCCAGTCTGTAACTCCCTCCCGGGGTATCTGTTATTCTGTATATAAACCACCCCGAACCCCTCTATTAGATTCCCGTGTGTAACTCCCTCCCGGGGTATCTGTTATTCTGTGTATAAACCCCACCCTGAACCCCTCGATTAGATTCCAGTCTGTAACTCCCTCCCGGGGTATCTGTTATTCTGTATATAAACCACCCCGAACCCCTCGATTAGATTCCAGTCTGTAACTCCCTCCCGGGGTATCTGTTATTCTGTATATAAACCCCACCCCGAACCCCTCGATTAGATTCCAGTCTGTAACTCCCTCCCGGGGTATCTGTTATTCTGTATATAAACCACCCTGAACCCCTCGATTAGATTCCAGTCTGTAACTCCCTCCCCGGGGTATCTGTTATTCTGTATATAAACCCCACCCCGAACCCCTCGATTAGATTCCAGTCTGTAACTCCCTCCCGGGGTATCTGTTATTCTGTATATAAACCACCCCGAACCCCTCGATTCGATTCCAGTCTGTAACTCCCTCCCGGGGTATCTGTTATTCTGTATATAAACCCCACCCCGAACCCCTCGATTAGATTCCAGTCTGTAACTCCCTCCCGGGGTATCTGTTATTCTGTATATAAACCCCACCCCGAACTCCTCGATGAGATTCCAGTCTGTAACTCCCTCCCGGGGTATCTGTTATTCTGTATATAAACCCCACCCCGAACCCCTCGATTAGATTCCAGTCTGTAACTCCCTCCCCGGGGTATCTGTTATTCTGTATATAAACACCACCCCGAACCCCTCGATTAGATTCCAGTCTGTAACTCCCTCCCGGGGTATCTGTTATTCTGTATATAAACCACCCCGAACCCCTCGATTAGATTCCAGTCTGTAACTCCCTCCCCGTGGTATCTGTTATTCTGTATATAAACCCCCCCGAACCCCTCAATTAGATTCCAGTCTGTAACTCCCTCCCGGGGTATCTGTTATTCTGTATATAAACCCCACCCCGAACCGCTCGATTAGATTCCAGTCTGTAACTCCCTCCCGGGGTCTCTGTTATTCTGTATATAAACCCCACCCCGAACTCCTCGATGAGATTCCAGTCTGTAACTCCCTCCCCGGGGTATCTGTTATTCTGTATATAAACACCACCCCGAACCCCTCGATTAGATTCCAGTCTGTAACTCCCTCCCGGGGTATCTGTTATTCTGTATATAAACCCCTGAAACCCTCGATTAGATTCCCGTGTGTAACTCCCTCCCGGGGTATCTGTTATTCTGTATATAAACCACCCCGAACCCCTCGATTAGATTCCAGTCTGTAACTCCCTCCCGGGTATCTGTTATTCTGTATATAAACCCCACCCTGAACCCCTCGATGAGATTCCAGTCTGTAACTCCCTCCCCGGGTTATCTGTTATTCCGTATATAATCCCCACCCCGAACCCCTCGATTAGATTCCAGTCTGTAACTCCCTCCCCGGGGTATCTGTTATTCCGTATATAATCCCCACCCCGAACCCCTCGATTAGATTCCAGTCTGTAACTCCCTCCCCGGGGTATCTGTTATTCCGTATATAATCCCCACCCTGAACCCCTCGATTAGATTCCAGTCTGTAACTCCCTCCCCGGGGTATCTGTTATTCCGTATATAATCCCCACCCCGAACCCCTCGATTAGATTCCAGTCTGTAACTCCCTCCCCGGGGTATCTGTTATTCTGTATATAAACCACCCTGAACCCCTCGATTAGATTCCAGTCTGTAACTCCCTCCCGGGGTATCTGTTATTCTGTATATAAACCACCCTGAACCCCTCGATTAGATTCCAGTCTGTAACTCCCTCCCGGGGTATCTGTTATTCTGTATATAAACCACACCCCGAACCCCTCGATTAGATTCCAGTCTGTAACTCCCTCCCGGGGTATCTGTTATTCTGTATATAAACCACCCCGAACCTCTCGATCAGATTCCAGTCTGTAACTCCCTCCCGGGGTATCTGTTATTCTGTCTATAAACCCCACCCTGAACCCCTCGATTCGATTCCAGTCTGTAACTCCCTCCCGGGGTATCTGTTATTCTGTCTATAAACCCCACCCTGAACCCCTCGATTAGATTCCAGTCTGTAACTCCCTCCCGGGGTATCTGTTATTCTGTATATAAACCCCACCCTGAACCCCTCGATTCGATTCCAGTCTGTAACTCCCTCCCGGGGTATCTGTTATTCTGTATATAAACCCCACCCCGAACCCCTCGATTAGATTCCAGTCTGTAACTCCCTCCCGGGGTATCTGTTATTCTGTATATAAACCCCACCCCGAACCCCTCGATTAGATTCCCGTGTGTAACTCCCTCCCGGATACCTGTTAGCCTCTCACCCCTCGCCGCGATTCCACGTAACTCCCTCCCGCCCCCAACTGGCCGCTCACCGTCTCTCTCGGTCGCCTCCCGGTCTCTGGGCGCCAGCCAGGGTCCTCCGCCTCACCGGCGGCCGGGCTCTCCCGGCCTCCTGCCCGCGGCGTCCTCCGCCCCGCCCCGAGCTCCTCCTGCCCCCCCGGCCTGGCCCGGCCCGGGTGCCCGCCTCCCCCGGGCCCGTCTGAGGTGGTCCCGGTGGCTGCGGGTCAGCAGGGTGTAGACGTAGGGGTTGAAGCAGCTGTTCCCGTAGGTCAGGCAGGTCACCAGCTCGTTGACCCTCCCCTGGGCCCGGAACGAGAGGCGGTTGGCGGCGTCGGGGTCGTAGAGCGGCATCAGCTGCCAAATCCAGAAGGGCAGGAAGCACAGCCAGTAGGCCGCCACGATGGTGAAGACCAAGCCCAGCACTCTGAGGCTGGGCGAGCGACGCACCGGTGCCCGGGTCTCCGACCTCCAGTAGGC
>NC_092773.1:30712905-30743432 GCF_047496795.1 Chiloscyllium punctatum
ACACTGACTGGTGTCTCTCAGTCCCCTCTCTCTCTCTCTCTCAGGGAGATATCTGTACACTGACTGGCGTCTCTCAGTCCCCTCTCTCTCTCAGGAGATATCTGTACACTGACTGGTGTCTCTCAGTCCCCCTCTCTCTCTCAGGGAGATATCTGTGGACTGAAATTCTGTTTTACAGACATACAAACTAAATTTTTCTCTGAATATTACAAATTGCAGTGTTGGGAAGGACAGAGTATTGTTAAGGTAGTCCGAGACATGATGGGAGAGACAAATCCTGTGGACTCCAAACCAGGAAACGATTCGTGGAGATCTCTGTGTTCAAGTCGGCAGGTACATACAAAATCCAGTCTCCTTCTCCCCCCTCGGTCAGACCCCACACTCGGAGCACCGTACACAGTTCCCCGGTCTCCCCTCGGTCACTCGGAGCACCGTGCACAGTTCCCAGTCTCCCCTCGGTCGACCCCACACTCGGAGCACCGTGCACAGTTCCCCGGTCTCCCCTCGGTCACTCGGAGCACCGTGCACAGTTCCCCGCTATTTCCTCGGTCAGACCCACACGCGGAGCACCGTGCACAGTTCCCCGGTCTCCCCTCGGTCACTCGGGAGCACCGTGCACAGTTCCCCAGTCTCCCCCTCGGTCAGACCCCACACTCGGAGCACCGTGCACAGTTCCCCCGGTCTCCCCTCGGTCACTCGGAGCACCGTGCACAGTTCCCCGGTCTCCCCTCGGTCAGACCCCACACTCGGAGCACCGTGCACAGTTCCCCGGTCTCCCCTCGGTCAGACCCACACTCGAAGCACCGTGCACAGTTCCCCGGTCTCCCCTCGGTCAGACCCACACTCGGAGCACCGTGCACAGTTCCCCGGTCTCCCCTCGGTCAGACCCACACTCGAAGCACCGTGCACAGTTCCCCGGTCTCCCCTCGGTCAGATCCCACACTCGGAGCACCGTGCACAGTTCCCCGGTCTCCCCTCGGTCACTCGGAGCACCGTGCCAGTTCCCCGGTCTCCCTCGGTCAGACCCCACACTCGGAGCACCATGCACAGTTCCCCGGTCTCCCCTCGGTCACTTGGAGCACCGTGCACTGTTCCCCGGTCTCCCCTCGGTCACTCGGAGCACCGTGCACTGTTCCCGTCTCCCCTCGGTCAGACCCACACTCGGAGCACCGTGCACCATTCCCCGGTCTCCCCTTGGTCACTCGGAGCGCCGTGCCAGTTCCCCATTTTCCTTTGAGCATTGCAAGTGGATTCGAAAGTAGTGACAAATGGCAGGGTAAGGTGGAAACGGCAGAGGGAGGGTTACCGTGCACGGCTCTCCGGTACCCACCGGTCTGCTGTCAGTGGATCTTGCTGTGCTCTCTGACCTCTCTCCCCATTCCCCCCCCCCGCCCCTTCTCCGTCAGGAACATTATCCACGCAGTGATTCCCTGGAAACAGCCAAGAGGAGGTCGCTCTTTGGTTCAAACCTGAGGAGCTGATCGAGTGGAAGAGCTGCATGGAGGGCTACCTTTACGAGTGAGGCAGCATCCGCCTCTCACGCCCAGGGGTTCACGAGCGAGAGACTGTCACTCATCGCACCCCCCCGCACCGTGCAGATCTGGTCCTCCCTGGTCTGCGCAGGAGCCTCAATAAAACAGCTGGAAATTCGCATTGTCTGCCTGGCTCTTCACTTCCACCCGGCCAATCCTCTCCCTCACTCTCTCTCTCTCTCTCCGTCTCTCTCTGTCTCTCTCCTTCTCTCTCTCCGTCTCTCCCCCTCTCCCTCTCTCCCACTTCTCTCTCTCTGTCTCTCTCTCTCTATCTGTCTCTCTCTCTCTCTGTCTCTCTCTCTCTCTCTCTCTGTCTCTCCTCTCTCTCCATCTCTCTCCATCTCCCTCTCTCTCCCCCCTCTCTCTCTCTCTGTCTCTCTCTCTCTCTATCTCTGTCTCTCCTCTCTCCCCCACCTCTCTCCCTCTCCTCTCTCCCTCTCTCTCTCCTCTCCCACCCTCTCTCTCTCACTCTCCCTCTCCCCTCTCTTCCCCTCTCCCCTTCTCTCCCTCTCCCTCCCCCTCTCCTCCCACTCTCTCCCCCTCTCTCTCCCTCTCTGTCCTCTCCCTCTCCCTCCCCTCTCTCTCCCTCTCCCCTCTCCCTCCCCCTCTCCCTCTCTCCCTCTCTCCCTCTCCCTCCCACTCTCCCTCTCTCCCCCTCTCTCTCCCTCTCCCTCTCTCTCTCCCACCTGTCTCTCTTTCTGTCCTTCTCACATACTCTCTCTCTCTTTCTCTCTCTCGGAGTCTCTCTCTCTCTCACACATGTTCTCGTTCCCTCTTTCTCACTCCCTCTTGCTCTGTCTCTGTCTATTCCCTTCCTCTCCCTCGACCTATCTCTCTCTCTCTCTCTCTCCCCCCATCACTTTCTCTGTCTCTCTCACTCTCTCGTTCTCAAAATCTCCCTCTCTTACTTGTTCTGAGTTGCAGTGTCCACTTACGGACCTATCTGCGTCTCTCTCGCTCTCTCTCTCCCTCTCGCTCTCTCTCTCCCTCTCTCTCTCTCCCCTCTCGCTCTCTCTCCCTCTCTCTCGGTCTCTCGCTCTCTCTCTCTCTCCCTCTCTCTCTCTCTCTCCCTCTCGCTCTCTCTCCGTTTCTCTCTCGGTCTCTCGCTCTCTCTCTCTCTCTCCCCTCTCGCTCTCTCTCTCCCTCTCTCTCTCTCTCTCCCTCTCTCTCGGTCTCTCTCTCTCTATCTCTCTCTCTCTCTCTCTCTCTCTCTCTCTCTCTGTTTCTCTCTCTCTCTCCCCTCACATACACACAGCCCATTGCCTCCCCCTCCCTTTGTCTCAAATTGTGTCCCAGGAGGAGATCACGCAAACTAATACTGAGGGAGGGCCGCACTGTCGGAGGGAGATGGATATACTCTAGGCCTTGAGCTCCATATCCAGGCCCACACTCCCTCCCTCCCTCCCCTCCTCCGGTGCCCAGTACTGAGGGAGGGCCGCACTGTCGGAGGGAGATGGATATACTCTAGGCCTTGAGCTCCATAATCCAGGCCCACACTCCCTCCCTCCCTCCCTCCCGGTGCCCAGTACTGAGGGAGGGCCGCATTGTCGGAGGGAGATGGATATACTCTAGGCCTTGAGCTCCATAATCCAGGCCCACACTCCTCCCTCCCTCCCCACCCTCCCTCCCGGTGCCCAGTACTGAGGGAGGGCCGCACTGTCGGAGGGAGATGGATATACTCTAGGCCTTGAGCTCCATAATCCAGGCCCACACTCCCTCCCTCCTCCCTCCCTCCCGGTGCCCAGTACTGAGGGAGGGCCCGCACTGTCGGAGGGAGGTGGATATACTCTAGGCCTTGAGCTCCATAATCCAGGCCCACACTCCCCTCCCTCCCTCCCTCCCCTCCCGGTGCCCAGTACTGAGGGAGGGCCACACTGTCGGAGGAGATGGATATACTCTAGGCCTTGAGCTCCATAATCCAGGCCCACACTCCCTCCCTCCCTCCCGGTGCCCAGTACTGAGGGAGGGCCGCACTGTCGGAGGGAGATGGATATACTCTAGGCCTTGAGCTCCATAATCCAGGCCCACACTCCCTCCCTCCCTCCCTCCCTCCCGGTGCCCAGTACTGAGGGAGGGCCGCACTGTCGGAGGGAGATGGATATACTCTAGGCCTTGAGCTCCATAATCCAGGCCCACACTCCCTCCCTCCCTCCCGGTGCCCAGTACTGAGGGAGGGCCGCATTGTCGGAGGGAGATGGATATACTCTAGGCCTTGAGCTCCATAATCCAGGCCCACACTCCCTCCCTCCCTCCCCACCCTCCCTCCCGGTGCCCAGTACTGAGGGAGGGCCGCACTGTCGGAGGGAGATGGATATACTCTAGGCCTTGAGCTCCATAATCCAGGCCCACACTCCCTCCCTCCCTCCCTCCCTCCCGGTGCCCAGTACTGAGGGAGGGCCGCACTGTCGGAGGGAGGTGGATATACTCTAGCCTTGAGCTCCATAATCCAGGCCCACACTCCCTCCCTCCCTCCCTCCCTCCGGTGCCCAGTCCTGAGGGAGGGCCGCACTGTCGGAGGAGATGGATATACTCTAGGCCTTGAGCTCCATAATCCAGGCCACACTCCCTCCCTCCCTCCCTCCCTCCCGGTGCCCAGTACTGAGGGAGGGGCCGCACTGTCGGAGGGAGATGGATATACTCTAGGCCTTGAGCTCCATAATCCAGGCCCACACTCCCTCCCTCCCCTCCCTCCCGGTGCCAGTACTGAGGAGGGCCGCATTGTCGGAGGGAGATGGATATACTCTAGGCCTTGAGCTCCATAATCCAGGCCCACACTCCCTCCCTCCCTCCCCCCACCCTCCCTCCCGGTGCCCAGTACTGAGGGAGGGCCGCACTGTCGGAGGGCAGATGGATATACTCTAGGCCTTGAGCTCCATAATCCAGGCCCACACTCCCTCCCTCCCTCCCTCCCTCCCGGTGCCCAGTACTGAGGGAGGGCCGCACTGTCGGAGGGAGGTGGATATACTCTAGGCCTTGAGCTCCATAATCCAGGCCCACACTCCCTCCCTCCCTCCCTCCTCCCGGTGCCCAGTACTGAGGGAGGCCACACTGTCGGAGGGAGATGGATATACTCTAGGCCTTGAGCTCCATAATCCAGGCCCACACTCCCTCCCTCCCTCCCGGTGCCCAGTACTGAGGGAGGGCCGCACTGTCGGAGGGAGATGGATATACTCTAGGCCTTGAGCTCCATAATCCAGGCCCACACTCCCTCCCTCCCTCCCTCCCTCCCGGTGCCCAGTACTGAGGGAGGGCCGCACTGTCGGAGGGAGATGGATATACTCTAGGCCTTGAGCTCCATAATCCAGGCCCACACTCCCTCCCTCCCTCCCGGTGCCCAGTACTGAGGGAGGGCCGCATTGTCGGAGGGAGATGGATATACTCTAGGCCTTGAGCTCCATAATCCAGGCCCACACTCCCTCCCTCCCTCCCCACCCTCCCTCCCGGTGCCCAGTACTGAGGGAGGGCCGCACTGTCGGAGGGAGATGGATATACTCTAGGCCTTGAGCTCCATAATCCAGGCCCACACTCCCTCCCTCCCTCCCTCCCTCCCGGTGCCCAGTACTGAGGGAGGGCCGCACTGTCGGAGGGAGGTGGATATACTCTAGGCCTTGAGCTCCATAATCCAGGCCCACACTCCCTCCCTCCCTCCCTCCCTCCCGGTGCCCAGTCCTGAGGGAGGGCCGCACTGTCGGAGGGAGATGGATATACTCTAGGCCTTGAGCTCCATAATCCAGGCCCACACTCCCTCCCTCCCTCCCGGTGCCCAGTACTGAGGGAGGGCCGCACTGTCGGAGGGAGATGGATATACTCTAGGCCTTGAGCTCCATAATCCAGGCCCACACTCCCTCCCTCCCTCCCTCCCTCCCGGTGCCCAGTACTGAGGGAGGGCCGCACTGTCGGAGGGAGATGGATATACTCTAGGCCTTGAGCTCCATAATCCAGGCCCACACTCCCTCCCTCGCGGTGCCCAGTACTGAGGGAGGGCCGCACTGTCAGAGGGAGATGGATATACTCTAGGCCTTGAGCTCCATAATCCAGGCCCACACTCCCTCCCTCCCTCCCTCCCTCCCGGTGCCCAGTACTGAGGGAGGGCCGCACTGTCGGAGGGAGGTGGATATACTCTAGGCCTTGAGCTCCATAATCCAGGCCCACACTCCCTCCCTCCCTCCCTCCCTCCCGGTGCCCAGTACTGAGGGAGGGCCGCACTGTCGGAGGGAGATGGATATACTCTAGGCCTTGAGCTCCATAATCCAGGCCCACACTCCCTCCCTCCCGGTGCCCAGGACTGAGGGAGGGCCGCACTGTCGGAGGGAGATGGATATACTCTAGGCCTTGAGCTCCATAATCCAGGCACACACTCCCTCCCTCCCGGTGCCCAGTACTGAGGGAGGGCCGCACTGTCGGAGGGAGATGGATATACTCTAGGCCTTGAGCTCCATAATCCAGGCCCACACTCCCTCCCTCCCTCCCTCCCTCCCTCCCGGTGCCCAGTACTGAGGGAAGGCCGCACTGTCGGAGGGAGATGGATATACTCTAGGCCTTGAGCTCCATAATCCAGGCCCACACTCCCTCCCTCCCTCCTGGTGCCCAGTACTGAGGGAGGGCCGCATTGTCGGAGGGAGATGGATATACTCTAGGACTTGAGCTCCATAATCCAGGCCCACACTCCCTCCCTCCCTCCCTCCCTCCCGGTGCCCAGTACTGAGGGAGGGCCGCACTGTCAGAGGGAGATGGATATACTCTCGGCCTTGAGCTCCATAATCCAGGCCCACACTCCCTCCCTCCCTCCCTCCCTCCCGGTGCCCAGTACTGAGGGAGGGCCGCACTGTCGGAGGGAGATGGATATACTCTAGGCCTTGAGCTCCATAATCCAGGCCCACACTCCCTCCCTCCCTCCCTCCCTCCCGGTGCCCAGTACTGAGGGAGGGCCGCACTGTCGGAGGGAGATGGATATACTCTAGGCCTTGAGCTCCATAATCCAGGCCCACACTCCCTCCCGCCCTCCCTCCCTCCCGGTGCCCAGTACTGAGGGAGGGCCGCACTGTCGGGGGGAGATGGATATACTCTAGGCCTTGAGCTCCATAATCCAGGCCCACACTCCCTCCCTCCCTCCCTCCCTCCCTCCTGGTGCCCAGTACTGAGGGAGGGCCGCACTGTCGGAGGGAGATGGATATACTCTAGGCCTTGAGCTCCATAATCCAGGCCCACACTCCCTCCCTCCCTCCCTCCCTCCCGGTACCCAGTACTGAGGGAGGGCCGCACTGTCGGAGGGAGATGGATATACTCCAGGCCTTGAGCTCCATAATCCAGGCCCACACTCCCTCCCTCCCTCCCTCCCGGTGCCCAGTACTGAGGGAGGGCCGCACTGTCGGAAAGAGATGGATATACTCTAGGCCTTGATCTCCATAATCCAGGCCCACAATCCCTCCCTCCCGGTGCCCAGTACTGAGGAAGGGCCGCACTGTCGGAGGGAGATGGATATACTCTAGGCCTTGATCTCCATAATCCAGGCCCACACTCCCTCCCTCCCGGTGCCCAGTACTGAGGGAGGGCCGCACTGTCGGAGGGAGATGGATATACTCTAGGCCTCGAGCTCCATAATCCAGGCCTACACTCCCTCCCTCCCGGTGCCCAGTACTGTGGGGGTGCTGCACTGTCAGAGGGAGATGGATATACTCTAGGCCTTGAGCTCCATAATCCAGGCCCACACTCCCTCCCTCCCTCCCTCCCTCCCGGTGCCCAGTACTGAGGGAGTGCCACACTGTCGGAGGGAGATGGATATACTCTAGGCCTTGAGCTCCATAATCCAGGCCCACACTCCCTCCCTCCCGGTGCCCAGTACTGAGGGAGGGCCGCACTGTCAGAGGGAGATGGATATACTCTAGGCCTTGAGCTCCAAAATCCAGGCCCACACTCTCTCCCTCCCTCCCTCCCTCCCGGTGCCCAGTACTGAGGGAGGGCCGCACTGTCGGAGGGAGGTGGATATACTCTAGGCCTTGAGCTCCATAATCCAGGCCCACCCTCCCTCCCTCCTGGTGCCCAGTACTGAGGGAGGGCCGCACTGTCAGAGGGAGATGGAGATACTCTAGGCCTTGAGATCCATAATCCAGGCCCACACTCCCTCCCTCCCTCCCGGTGCCCAGTACTGAGGGAGGGCCGCACTGTCGGAGGGAGATGGATATACTCTAGGCCTTGAGCTCCATAATCCAGGCCCACACTCCCTCCCTCCCTCCCTCCCTCCCGGGGCCCAGTACTGAGGGAGGGCCGCACTGTCAGAGGGAGATGGATATACTCTAGGCCTTGAGCTCCATAATCCAGGCCCACACTCCCTCCCTCCCTCCCTCCCGGTGCCCAGTACTGAGGGAGGGCCGCACTGTCGGAGGGAGATGGATATACTCTAGGCATTGAGCTCCATAATCCAGGCCCACACTCCCTCCCTCCCTCCCTCCCGGTGCCCAGTACTGAGGGAGGGCCGCACTGTCGGAGGGAGATGGATATACTCCAGGCCTTGAGCTCCATAATCCAGGCCCACACTCCCTCCCTCCCGGTGCCCAGTACTGAGGGAGGGCCGCACTGTCGGAGGGAGATGGATATACTCTAGGCCTTGAGCTCCATAATCCAGGCCCACACTCCCTCCCTCCCTCCCTCCCTCCCGGTGCCCAGTACTGAGGGAGGGTCGCACTGTCGGAGGGAGATGGATATACTCTAGGCCTTGAGCTCCATAATCCAGGCCCACACTCTCTCCCTCCCTCCCTCCCTCCCGGTGCCCAGTCCTGAGGGAGGGCCGCACTGTCGGAGGGAGGTGGATATACTCTCGGCCTTGAGCTCCATAATCCAGGCCCACGCTCCCTCCCTCCCTCCCTCCCGGTGCCCAGTACTGAGGGAGGGCCGCACTGTCGGAGGGAGATGGATATACTCTAGGCCTTGAGCAATATAATCCAGGCCCACACTCCCTCCCTCCCGGTGCCCAGTACTGAGGGAGGGCCGCACTGTCGGAGGGAGATGGATATACTCTAGGCCTTGAGCTCCATAATCCAGGCCCACACTCTCTCCCTCCCTCCCTCCCTCCCGGTGCCCAGTACTGAGGGAGGGCCGCACTGTCGGAGGGAGATGGATATACTCTAGGCCTTGAGCTCCATAATCCAGGCCCACACTCCCTCCCTCCCTCCCTCCCTCCCGGTGCCCAGTACTGAGGGAGGGCCGCACTGTCGGACGGAGATGGATATACTCTAGGCCTTGAGCACCATAACCCAGGCCTACAATCCCTCCCTCGCGGTGCTCAATACTGAGGGAGGGCCGCACTGTCGGAGGGAGATGGATATACTCTAGGCCTTGAGCTACATAATCCAGGCCCACACTCCCTCCCTCCCTCCCTCCCTCCCTCCTGGTGCCGAGTACTGAGGGAGGGCTGCACTGTCGGAGGGAGATGCATATACTCTAGGCCTTGAGCTCCATAATCCAGGCCCACACTCCCTCCCTCCCTCCCTCCCGGTGCCCAGTACTGAGGGAGGGCCGCACTGTCGGAGGGAGATGGATATACTCTAGGCCTTGAGCTCCATAATCCAGGCAGACACTCCCTCCCTCCCTCCCTCCCGGTGCCCAGTACTGAGGGAGGGCCGCATGGTCGGAGGGAGATGGATATACTCTATGCCTGGAGCTCCATAATCCAGGCCGACACTCCCTCCCTCCAGGTTCCCAGTACTGAGGGAGGGCCGCACTGTCGGAGGGAGATGGATATACTCTAGGCCTTGAGCTCCATAATCCAGGCCCACACTCCCTCCCTCCCTCCCTCCCTCCCGGTGCCCAGTACTGAGGGAGGGCCGCACTGTCGGAGGGAGATGGATATACTCTAGGCCTTGAGCTCCATAATCCAGGCCCACACTCCCTCCCTCCCTCCCTCCCGGTGCCCAGTACTGAGGGAGGGCCGCACTGTCGGAGGGAGATGGATATACTCTACGCCTTGAGCTCCATAATCCAGGCCCACACTCCCTCCCTCCCGGTGCCCAGAACTGAGGGAGGGCCGCACTGTCGGTGGGAGATGGATATACTCTAGGCCTTGAGCTCCATAATCCAGGCCCACACTCCCTCCCTCCCTCCCTCCCTCCCGGTGCCCAGTACTGAGGGAGGGCCGCACTGTCGGGGGGAGATGGATATACTCTAGGCCTTGAGCTCCATAATCCAGGCCCACACTCCCTCCCTCCCTCCTGGTGCCCAGTACTGAGGGAGGGCCGCACTGTCGGAGGGAGATGGATATACTCTAGGCCTTGAGCTCCATAATCCAGGCCCACACTCCCTCCCTCCCTCCCTCCCGGTGCCCAGTACTGAGGGAGGGCCGCACTGTCGCAGGGAGATGGATATACTCTAGGCCTTGAGCTCCATAATCCAGGCCCACACTCCCTCCCTCCCTCCCTCCCTCCCGGTACCCAGTACTGAGGGAGGGCCGCACTGTCGGAGGGAGATGGATATACTCTAGGTCTTGAGCTCCATAATCCAGGCCCACACTCCCTCCCTCCCTCCCTCCCTCCCGGTGCCCAGTACTGAGGGAGGACCGCACTGTCAGAGGGAGATGGATATACTCTAGGCCTTGAGCTCCATAATCCAGGCCCACACTCCCTCCCTCCCTCCCTCCCTCCCGATGCCCAGTACTGAGGGAGGGCCGCACTGTCGGAGGGAGATGGATATACTCTAGGCCTTGAGCTCCATAATCCAGGCCCACACTCCCTCCCTCCCAGTGCCCAGTACTGAGGGAGGGCCGCACTGTCGGAGGGTGATGGATATACACTGGGCCTTGAGCTCCATAATCCAGGCCCACACTCCCTCCCTCCCTCCCTCCCTCCCGGTGCCCAGTACTGAGGGAGGGCCGCACTGTCGGAGGGAGATGGATATACTCTAGGCCTTGAGCTCCATAATCCAGGCCCACACTCCCTCCCTCCCTCCCTCCCTCCCGGTGCCCAGTACTGAGGGAGGGCCGCACTGTCGGAGGGAGATGGATATACTCTAGGCCTTGAGCTCCATAATCCAGGCCCACACTCCCTCCCTCCCTCCCTCCCTCCCGGTGCCCAGTACTGAGGGAGGGCCGCACTGTCGGAGGGAGATGGATATACTCTAGGCCTTGAGCTCCATAATCCAGGCCCACACTCCCTCCCTCCCTCCCTCCCGGTGCCCAGTACTGAGGGAGGGCCGCACTGTCGGAGGGAGATGGATATACTCTAGGCCTTGAGCTCCATAATCCAGGCCCACACTCCCTCCCTCCCGGTGCCCAGTACTGAGAGAGGGCCGCACTGTCGGAGGGAGATGGATATACTCTAGTCCTTGAGCTCCATAATCCAGGCCCACACTCCCTCCCTCCCTCCCTCCCTCCCGGTGCCCAGTACTGAGGGAGGGCCGCACTGTCGGAGGGAGATGGATATACTCCAGGTCTTGAGCTCCATAATCCAGGCCCACACTCCCTCCCTCCCGGTGCCCAGTACTGAGAGAGGGCCGCACTGTCGGAGGGAGATGGATATACTCTAGGCCTTGAGCTCCATAATCCAGGCCCACACTCCCTCCCTCCCTCCCTCCCTCCCGGTGCCCAGTACTGAGGGAGGGCTGCACTGTCGGAGGGAGATGGATATACTCTAGGCCGTGAGCTCCATAATCCAGGCCCACACTCCCTCCCTCCCTCCCTCCCGGTGCCCAGTACTGAGGGAGGGCCGCACTGTCGGAGGGAGATGGATATACTCTAGGCCTCGAGCTCCATAGTCCAGGCCCACACTCCCTCCCTCGCGGTGCCCAGTACTGAGGGAAGGCCGCACTGTCGGAGGGAGATGGATATACTCTAGGCCTTGATCTCCATAATCCAGGCCCACACTCCCTCCCTCCCGGTGCCCAGTACTGAGGGAGGGCCGCACTGTCGGAGGGAGATGGATATACTCTAGGCCTTGATCTCCATAATCCAGGCCCACACTCCCTCCCTCCCGGTGCCCAGTACTGAGGGAGGGCCGCACTGTCGGAGGGAGATGGATATACTCTAGGCCTTGAGCTCCATAATCCAGGCCTACACTCCCTCCCTCCCGGTGCCCAGTACTGTGGGGGTGCTGCACTGTCAGAGGGAGATGGATATACTCTAGGCCTTGAGCTCCATAATCCAGGCCCACACTCCCTCCCTCCCTCCCTCCCTCCCGGTGCCCAGTACTGAGGGAGTGCCACACTGTCGGAGGGAGATGGATATACTCTAGGCCTTGAGCTCCATAATCCAGGCCCACACTCCCTCCCTCCCGGTGCCCAGTACTGAGGGAGGGCCGCACTGTCAGAGGGAGATGGATATACTCTAGGCCTTGAGCTCCATAATCCAGGCCCACACTCTCTCCCTCCCTCCCTCCCTCCCGGTGCCCAGTACTGAGGGAGGGCCGCACTGTCGGAGGGAGGTGGATATACTCGAGGCCTTGAGCTCCATAATCCAGGCCCACACTCCCTCCCTCCCTCCCTCCCCCCCGGTGGGTAGTACTGAGGGAGGGCCGCACTGTCGGGGGGAGATGGATATACTCTAGGCCTTGAGCTCCATAATCCAGGCCCACACTCCCTCCCTCCCTCCCTCCCTCCTGGTGCCCAGTACTGAGGGAGGGCCGCACTGTCAGAGGGAGATGGAGATACTCTAGGCCTTGAGATCCATAATCCAGGCCCACACTCCCTCCCTCCCTCCCTCCCGGTGCCCAGTACTGAGGGAGGTCCGCACTGTCGGAGGGAGATGGATATACTCTAGGCCTTGAGCTCCATAATCCAGGCCCACACTCCCTCCCTCCCTCCCTCCCCCCCGGTGGGTAGTACTGAGGGAGGGCCGCACTGTCGGGGGGAGATGGATATACTCTAGGCCTTGAGCTCCATAATCCAGGCCCACACTCCCTCCCTCCCTCCCTCCCTCCCGGTGCCCAGTACTGAGGGAGGGCCGCACTGTCGGAGGGAGATGGATATACTCTAGGCCTTGAGCTCCATAATCCAGGCCCACACTCCCTCCCTCCCTCCCTCCCCCCCGGTGGGTAGTACTGAGGGAGGGCCGCACTGTCGGGGGGAGATGGATATACTCTAGGCCTTGAGCTCCATAATCCAGGCCCACACTCCCTCCCTCCCTCCCTCCCTCCCGGTGCCCAGTACTGAGGGAGGGCCGCACTGTCAGAGGGAGATGGATATACTCTAGGCCTTGAGCTCCATAATCCAGGCCCACACTCCCTCCCTCCCTCCCTCCCGGTGCCCAGTACTGAGGGAAGGCCGCACTGTCGGAGGGAGATGGATATACTCCAGGCCTTGAGCTCCATAATCCAGGCCCACACTCCCTCCCTCCCTCCCTCCCGGTGCCCAGTACTGAGGGAGGGCCGCACTGTCGGAGGGAGATGGATATACTCTAGGCCTTGAGCTCCATAATCCAGGCCCACACTCCCTCCCTCCCTACCTACCTCCCGGTGCCCAGTACTGAGGGAGGGCCGCACTGTCGGAGGGAGATGGATATACTCTAGGCCTCGAGCTCCATAATCCAGGCCTACACTCCCTCCCTCCCGGTGCCCAGTACTGAGGGAGGGCCGCACTGTCAGAGGGAGATGGATATACTCTAGGCCTTGAGCTCCATAATCCAGGCCCACACTCCCTCCCTCCCTCCCTCCCGGTGCCCAGTACTGAGGGAGGGCCGCACCGTCGGAGGGAGATGGATATATTGCAGGCCTGGAGCTCCATAATCCAGGCCGACACTCCCTCCCTCCAGGTTCCCAGTACTGAGGGAGGGCCGCACTGTCGGAGGGAGATGGATATACTCCAGGCCTTGAGCTCCATAATCCAGGCCCACACTCCCTCCCTCCCGGTGCCCAGTACTGAGGGAGGGCCGCACTGTCGGAGGGAGATGGATATACTCTAGGCCTTGAGCTCCATAATCCAGGCCCACACTCCCTCCCTCCCTCCCTCCCGGTGCCCAGTACTGAGGGAGGGCCGCACTGTCGGAGGGAGATGGATATACTCTCGGCCTTGAGCTCCATAATCCAGGCCCACGCTCCCTCCCTCCCTCCCTCCCGGTGCCCAGTACTGAGGGAGGGCCGCACTGTCGGAGGGAGATGGATATACTCTATGCCTTGAGCATTATAATCCAGGCCCACACTCCCTCCCTCCCGGTGCCCAGTACTGAGGGAGGGCCGCACTGTCGGACGGAGATGGATATACTCTAGGCCTTGAGCACCATAACCCAGGCCCACACTCCCTCCCTCCCTCCCGGTGCCCAGTACTGAGGGAGGGCCGCACTGTCGGAGGGAGATGGATATACTCTAGGCCTTGAGCTCCATAATCCAGGCCCACACTCCCTCCCTCCCTCCCTCCCGGTGCCCAGTACTGAGGGAGGCTGCACTGTCGGAGGGAGATGGATATACTCTAGGCCTTGAGCTCCATAATCCAGGCCCACAATCCCTCCCTCCCTCCCTCCCGGTGCCCAGTACGGAGGGAGGGCCGCACTATCGGAGGGAGATGGATATACTCTAGGCCTTGAGCTCCATAATCCAGGCAGACACTCCCTCCCTCCCTCCCTCCCGGTGCCCAGTACTGAGGGAGGGCCGCACGGTCGGAGGGAGATGGATATACTCTATGCCTGGAGCTCCATAATCCAGGCCGACACTCCCTCCCTCCAGGTTCCCAGTACTGAGGGAGGGCCGCACTGTCGGAGGGAGATGGATATACTCTAGGCCTTGAGCTCCATAATCCAGGCCCACACTCCCTCCCTCCCTCCCTCCCTCCCGGTGCCCAGTACTGAGGGAGGGCCGCACTGCCGGAGGGAGATGGACATACTCTAGGCCTTGAGCTCCATAATCCAGGCCCACACTCCCTCCCTCCCTCCCTCTCTCCCGGTGCCCAGTACTGAGGGAGTGCCGCACTGTCGGAGGGAGATGGATATACTCTAGGCCTTGAGCTCCATAATCCAGGCCCACACTCCCTCCCTCCCTCCCTCCCTCTCGGTGCCCAGTCCTGAGGGAGTGCCGCACTTTCGGAGGTAGATTGATATACTCTAGGACTTGAGCTCCATAATCCAGGCCCACACTCCCTCCCTCCCTCTCTCCCGTTGCGCAGTACTGAGTGAGTGCCGCACTGTCGGAGGGAGATGGATATACTCTAGGACTTGAGCTCCATAATCCAGGCCCACACTCCCTCCCTCCCTCCCTCCCTCCAGGTTCCCAGTACTGAGGGAGGGCCGCACTGTCGGAGGGAGATGGATATACTCCAGGCCTTGAGCTCCATAATCCAGGCCCACACTCCCTCCCTCCCGGTGCCCAGTACTGAGGGAGGGCCGCACTGTCGGAGGGAGATGGATATACTCTAGGCCTTGAGCTCCATAATCCAGGCCCACACTCCCTCCCTCCCTCCCTCCCGGTGCCCAGTACTGAGGGAGGGCCGCACTGTCGGAGGGAGATGGATATACTCTCGGCCTTGAGCTCCATAATCCAGGCCCACGCTCCCTCCCTCCCTCCCTCCCGGTGCCCAGTACTGAGGGAGGGCCGCACTGTCGGAGGGAGATGGATATACTCTATGCCTTGAGCATTATAATCCAGGCCCACACTCCCTCCCTCCCGGTGCCCAGTACTGAGGGAGGGCCGCACTGTCGGACGGAGATGGATATACTCTAGGCCTTGAGCACCATAACCCAGGCCCACACTCCCTCCCTCCCTCCCGGTGCCCAGTACTGAGGGAGGGCCGCACTGTCGGAGGGAGATGGATATACTCTAGGCCTTGAGCTCCATAATCCAGGCCCACACTCCCTCCCTCCCTCCCTCCCGGTGCCCAGTACTGAGGGAGGCTGCACTGTCGGAGGGAGATGGATATACTCTAGGCCTTGAGCTCCATAATCCAGGCCCACAATCCCTCCCTCCCTCCCTCCCGGTGCCCAGTACGGAGGGAGGGCCGCACTATCGGAGGGAGATGGATATACTCTAGGCCTTGAGCTCCATAATCCAGGCAGACACTCCCTCCCTCCCTCCCTCCCGGTGCCCAGTACTGAGGGAGGGCCGCACGGTCGGAGGGAGATGGATATACTCTATGCCTGGAGCTCCATAATCCAGGCCGACACTCCCTCCCTCCAGGTTCCCAGTACTGAGGGAGGGCCGCACTGTCGGAGGGAGATGGATATACTCTAGGCCTTGAGCTCCATAATCCAGGCCCACACTCCCTCCCTCCCTCCCTCCCTCCCGGTGCCCAGTACTGAGGGAGGGCCGCACTGCCGGAGGGAGATGGACATACTCTAGGCCTTGAGCTCCATAATCCAGGCCCACACTCCCTCCCTCCCTCCCTCTCTCCCGGTGCCCAGTACTGAGGGAGTGCCGCACTGTCGGAGGGAGATGGATATACTCTAGGCCTTGAGCTCCATAATCCAGGCCCACACTCCCTCCCTCCCTCCCTCCCTCTCGGTGCCCAGTCCTGAGGGAGTGCCGCACTTTCGGAGGTAGATTGATATACTCTAGGACTTGAGCTCCATAATCCAGGCCCACACTCCCTCCCTCCCTCTCTCCCGTTGCGCAGTACTGAGTGAGTGCCGCACTGTCGGAGGGAGATGGATATACTCTAGGACTTGAGCTCCATAATCCAGGCCCACACTCCCTCCCTCCCTCCCTCCCTCCCGGTGCCCAGTACTGAGGGAGGGCCGCACTGTCGGAGGGAGATGGATATACTCTAGGCCTTGAGCTCCATAATCCAGGCCCACACTCCCTCCCTCCCTCCCGGGGCCCAGTACTGAGGGAGGGCCGCACTGTCGGAGGGAGATGGATATACTCTAGGCCTTGAGCTCCATAATCCAGGCCCACACTCCCTCCCTCCCTCCCTCCCTCCCGGTGCCCAGTACTGAGGGAGGGCTGCACTGTCGGAGGGAGATGGATATACTCTAGGCCGTGAGCTCCATAATCCAGGCCCACACTCCCTCCCTCCCTCCCTCCCGGTGCCCAGTACTGAGGGAGGGCCGCACTGTCGGAGGGAGATGGATATACTCTAGGCCTCGAGCTCCATAGTCCAGGCCCACACTCCCTCCCTCGCGGTGCCCAGTACTGAGGGAAGGCCGCACTGTCGGAGGGAGATGGATATACTCTAGGCCTTGATCTCCATAATCCAGGCCCACACTCCCTCCCTCCCGGTGCCCAGTACTGAGGGAGGGCCGCACTGTCGGAGGGAGATGGATATACTCTAGACCTTGATCTCCATAATCCAGGCCCACACTCCCTCCCTCCCGGTGCCCAGTACTGAGGGAGGGCCGCACTGTCGGAGGGAGATGGATATACTCTAGGCCTTGAGCTCCATAATCCAGGCCTACACTCCCTCCCTCCCGGTGCCCAGTACTGTGGGGGTGCTGCACTGTCAGAGGGAGATGGATATACTCTAGGCCTTGAGCTCCATAATCCAGGCCCACACTCCCTCCCTCCCTCCCTCCCTCCCGGTGCCCAGTACTGAGGGAGTGCCACACTGTCGGAGGGAGATGGATATACTCTAGGCCTTGAGCTCCATAATCCAGGCCCACACTCCCTCCCTCCCGGTGCCCAGTACTGAGGGAGGGCCGCACTGTCAGAGGGAGATGGATATACTCTAGGCCTTGAGCTCCATAATCCAGGCCCACACTCTCTCCCTCCCTCCCTCCCTCCCGGTGCCCAGTACTGAGGGAGGGCCGCACTGTCGGAGGGAGGTGGATATACTCGAGGCCTTGAGCTCCATAATCCAGGCCCACACTCCCTCCCTCCCTCCCTCCCCCCCGGTGGGTAGTACTGAGGGAGGGCCGCACTGTCGGGGGGAGATGGATATACTCTAGGCCTTGAGCTCCATAATCCAGGCCCACACTCCCTCCCTCCCTCCCTCCCTCCTGGTGCCCAGTACTGAGGGAGGGCCGCACTGTCAGAGGGAGATGGAGATACTCTAGGCCTTGAGATCCATAATCCAGGCCCACACTCCCTCCCTCCCTCCCTCCCGGTGCCCAGTACTGAGGGAGGTCCGCACTGTCGGAGGGAGATGGATATACTCTAGGCCTTGAGCTCCATAATCCAGGCCCACACTCCCTCCCTCCCTCCCTCCCTCCTGGTGCCCAGTCCTGAGGGAGGGCCGCACTGTCGGAGGGAGATGGATATACTCTAGGCCTTGAGCTCCATAATCCAGGCCCACACTCCCTCCCTCCCTCCCGGTGCACAGTACTGAGGGAGCGCTGCATGGTCGGAGGGAGATGGATATACACTCGGCCTTGAGCTCCATAATCCAGGCCCACACTCCCTCCATCCCTCCCTCCCGGTGCCCAGTACTGAGGGAAGGCCGCACTGTCGGAGGGAGATGGATATACTCCAGGCCTTGAGCTCCATAATCCAGGCCCACACTCCCTCCCTCCCTCCCTCCCGGTGCCCAGTACTGAGGGAGGGCCGCACTGTCGGAGGGAGATGGATATACTCTAGGCCTTGAGCTCCATAATCCAGGCCCACACTCCCTCCCTCCCTACCTACCTCCCGGTGCCCAGTACTGAGGGAGGGCCGCACTGTCGGAGGGAGATGGATATACTCTAGGCCTCGAGCTCCATAATCCAGGCCTACACTCCCTCCCTCCCGGTGCCCAGTACTGAGGGAGGGCCGCACTGTCAGAGGGAGATGGATATACTCTAGGCCTTGAGCTCCATAATCCAGGCCCACACTCCCTCCCTCCCTCCCTCCCGGTGCCCAGTACTGAGGGAGGGCCGCACCGTCGGAGGGAGATGGATATATTCCAGGCCTGGAGCTCCATAATCCAGGCCGACACTCCCTCCCTCCAGGTTCCCAGTACTGAGGGAGGGCCGCACTGTCGGAGGGAGATGGATATACTCCAGGCCTTGAGCTCCATAATCCAGGCCCACACTCCCTCCCTCCCGGTGCCCAGTACTGAGGGAGGGCCGCACTGTCGGAGGGAGATGGATATACTCTAGGCCTTGAGCTCCATAATCCAGGCCCACACTCCCTCCCTCCCTCCCTCCCGGTGCCCAGTACTGAGGGAGGGCCGCACTGTCGGAGGGAGATGGATATACTCTCGGCCTTGAGCTCCATAATCCAGGCCCACGCTCACTCCCTCCCTCCCTCCCGGTGCCCAGTACTGAGGGAGGGCCGCACTGTCGGAGGGAGATGGATATACTCTATGCCTTGAGCATTATAATCCAGGCCCACACTCCCTCCCTCCCGGTGCCCAGTACTGAGGGAGGGCCGCACTGTCGGACGGAGATGGATATACTCTAGGCCTTGAGCACCATAACCCAGGCCCACACTCCCTCCCTCCCTCCCGGTGCCCAGTACTGAGGGAGGGCCGCACTGTCGGAGGGAGATGGATATACTCTAGGCCTTGAGCTCCATAATCCAGGCCCACACTCCCTCCCTCCCTCCCTCCCGGTGCCCAGTACTGAGGGAGGCTGCACTGTCGGAGGGAGATGGATATACTCTAGGCCTTGAGCTCCATAATCCAGGCCCACAATCCCTCCCTCCCTCCCTCCCGGTGCCCAGTACGGAGGGAGGGCCGCACTATCGGAGGGAGATGGATATACTCTAGGCCTTGAGCTCCATAATCCAGGCAGACACTCCCTCCCTCCCTCCCTCCCGGTGCCCAGTACTGAGGGAGGGCCGCACGGTCGGAGGGAGATGGATATACTCTATGCCTGGAGCTCCATAATCCAGGCCGACACTCCCTCCCTCCAGGTTCCCAGTACTGAGGGAGGGCCGCACTGTCGGAGGGAGATGGATATACTCTAGGCCTTGAGCTCCATAATCCAGGCCCACACTCCCTCCCTCCCTCCCTCCCTCCCGGTGCCCAGTACTGAGGGAGGGCCGCACTGCCGGAGGGAGATGGACATACTCTAGGCCTTGAGCTCCATAATCCAGGCCCACACTCCCTCCCTCCCTCCCTCTCTCCCGGTGCCCAGTACTGAGGGAGTGCCGCACTGTCGGAGGGAGATGGATATACTCTAGGCCTTGAGCTCCATAATCCAGGCCCACACTCCCTCCCTCCCTCCCTCCCTCTCGGTGCCCAGTCCTGAGGGAGTGCCGCACTTTCGGAGGTAGATTGATATACTCTAGGACTTGAGCTCCATAATCCAGGCCCACACTCCCTCCCTCCCTCTCTCCCGTTGCGCAGTACTGAGTGAGTGCCGCACTGTCGGAGGGAGATGGATATACTCTAGGACTTGAGCTCCATAATCCAGGCCCACACTCCCTCCCTCCCTCCCTCCCTCCCTCCCGGTGCCCAGTACTGAGGGAGGGCCGCACTGTCGGAGGGAGATGGATATACTCTCGGTCTTGAGCTCCATAATCCAGGCCCACACTCCCTCCCTCCCAGTGCCCAGTACTGAGGGACTGCCACACTGTCGGAGGGAGATGGATATACTCTAGGCCTTGAGCTCCATAATCCAGGCCCACACTCCCTCCCTCCCTCCCGGTGCCCAGTACTGAGGGAGGGCCGCACTGTCGGAGGGAGATGGATATACTCTAGGCCTTGAGCTCCATAATCCAGGCCCACACTCCCTCCCTCCCTCCCTCCCTCCCTCCCTCCCGGTGCCCAGTACTGAGGGAGGGCCGCACTGTCAGAGGGAGATGGATATACTCTAGGCCTTGAGCTCCATAATCCAGGCCCACACTCCCTCCCTCCCTCCCTCCCGGTGCCCAGTACTGAGGGAGGGCCGCACTGTCGGAGGGAGATGGATATACTCTAGGCCTTGAGCTCCATAATCCAGGCCCACACTCCCTCCCTCCCTCCCTCTCTCCCGGTGCCCAGTACTGAGGGAGGGCCGCACTGTGGGAGGGAGATGGATATACTCTAGGCCTTGAGCTCCATAATCCAGGCCCACACTCCCTCCCTCCCTCCCTCCCTCCCGGTGCCCAGTCCTGAGGGAGTGCCGCACTGTCTGAGGGAGATAGATATACTCTAGGACTTGAGCTCCATAATCCAGGCCCACAATCCCTCCCTCCCTCCCGGTGCCCAGTACTGAGGGAGGGCCACACTGTCGGAGGGAGATGGATATACTCTAGGACTTGAGCTCCATAATCCAGGCCCACACTCCCTCCCTCCCTCCCTCCCTCCCGGTGCCCAGTACTGAGGGAGGGCCGCACTGTCGGAGGGAGATGGATATACTCTAGGCCTTGAGCTCCATAATCCAGGCCCACACTCTCTCCCTCCCTCCCTCCCTCCCGGTGCCCAGTACTGAGGGAGGGCCGCACTGTCGGAGGGAGATGGATATACTCTAGGCCTTGAGCTCCATAATCCAGGCCCACACTCCCTCCCTCCCTCCCTCCTGGTGCCCAGTACTGAGGGAGGGCCGCACTGTCGGAGGGAGATGGATATACTCGAGGCCTTGAGCTCCATAATCCAGGCCCACACTCCCTCCCTCCCTCTGGTGCCCAGTACTGAGGGAGGGCCGCACTGTCGGAGGGAGATGGATATACTCTAGGCCTTGAGCTCCATAATCCAGGCCCACACTCCCTCCCTCCCTCCCTCCCTCCCGGTGCCCAGTACTGAGGGAGGGCCGCACTGTCGGACGGAGATGGATATACTCTAGGCCTTGAGCACCATAACCCAGGCCTACACTCCCTCCCTCGCGGTGCTCAATACTGAGGGAGGGCCGCACTGTCGGAGGGAGATGGATATACTCTAGGCCTTGAGCTACATAATCCAGGCCCACACTCCCTCCCTCCCTCCCTCCCTCCCTCCCGGTGCCCAGTACTGAGGGAGGGCCGCACTGTCGGAGGGAGATGGATATATTCTAGGCCTTGAGCACCATAATCCAGGCCCACACTCCCACCCTCCCTCCCTCCCGGTGCCCAGTATTGAGGGAAGGCCGCACTGTCGGAGGGAGATGGATATACTCTAGGCCTTGAGCTCCATAATCCAGGCCCACAATCCCTCCCTCCCTCCCTCCCGGTGCCCAGTACGGAGGGAGGGCCGCACTGTCGGAGGGAGATGGATATACTCTAGGCCTTGAGCTCCATAATCCAGGCAGACACTCCCTCCCTCCCTCCCGGTGCCCAGTACTGAGGGAGGGCCGCACGGTCGGAGGGAGATGGATATACTCTATGCCTGGAGCTCCATAATCCAGGCCGACACTCCCTCCCTCCAGGTTCCCAGTACTGAGGGAGGGCCGCACTGTCGGAGGGAGATGGATATACTCTAGGCCTTGAGCTCCATAATCCAGGCCCACACTCCCTCCCTCCCTCCCGGTGCCCAGTACTGAGGGAGGGCCGCACTGTCGGAGGGAGATGGATATACTCTAGGCCTTGAGCTCCATAATCCAGACAGACACTCCCTCCCTCCCTCCCTCCCGGTGCCCAGTACTGAGGGAGTGCCGCACTATCGGAGGGAGATGGATATACTCTAGGCCTTGAGCTCCATAATCCAGGCCCACACTCCCTCCCTCCCTCCCGGGGCCCAGTACTGAGGGAGGGCCGCACTGTCGGAGGGAGATGGATATACTCTAGGCCTTGAGCTCCATAATCCAGGCCCACACTCCCTCCCTCCCTCCCGGTGCCCAGTACTGAGGGAGGGCCGCACTGTCGGAGGGAGATGGATATACTCTAGGCCTTGAGCTCCATAATCCAGGCCCACACTCCCTCCCTCCCTCCCTCCCTCCCTCCCGGTGCCCAGTACTGAGGGAGGGCCGCACTGTCGGAGGGAGATGGATATACTCTAGGCCTTGAGCTCCATAATCCAGGCCCACACTCCCTCCCTCCCTCCCGGTGCCCAGTACTGAGGGAGGGCCGCACTGTCGGAGGGAGATGGATATACTCTCGGTCTTGAGCTCCATAATCCAGGCCCACACTCCCTCCCTCCCGGTGCCCAGTACTGAGGGACTGCCACACTGTCGGAGGGAGATGGATATACTCTAGGCCTTGAGCTCCATAATCCAGGCCCACACTCCCTCCCTCCCTCCCGGTGCCCAGTACTGAGGGAGGGCCGCACTGTCGGAGGGAGATGGATATACTTTAGGCCTTGAGCTCCATAATCCAGGCCCACACTCCCTCCCTCCCTCCCTCCCTCCCTCCCTCCCGGTGCCCAGTACTGAGGGAGGGCCGCACTGTCAGAGGGAGATGGATATACTCTAGGCCTTGAGCTCCATAATCCAGGCCCACACTCCCTCCCTCCCTCCCTCCCGGTGCCCAGTACTGAGGGAGGGCCGCACTGTGGGAGGGAGATGGATATACTCTAGGCCTTGAGCTCCATAATCCAGGCCCACACTCCCTCCCTCCCTCCCTCCCTCCCGGTGCCCAGTCCTGAGGGAGTGCCGCACTGTCTGAGGGAGATAGATATACTCTAGGACTTGAGCTCCATAATCCAGGCCCACAATCCCTCCCTCCCTCCCGGTGCCCAGTACTGAGGGAGGGCCACACTGTCGGAGGGAGATGGATATACTCTAGGACTTGAGCTCCATAATCCAGGCCCACACTCCCTCCCTCTCTCCCTCCCTCCCGGTGCCCAGTACTGAGGGAGGGCCGCACTGTCGGAGGGAGATGGATATACTCTAGGCCTTGAGCTCCATAATCCAGGCCCACACTCCCTCCCTCCCTCCCGGTGCCCAGTACTGAGGGAGTGCTGCACTGTTGGAGGGAGATGGATATACTCTCGGCCTTGAGCTCCATAATCCAGGCCCACACTCCCTCCCTCCCTCCCGGTGCCCTTACTGAGGGAGGGCCGCACTGTCGGAGGGAGATGGATATACTCTAGGCCTTGAGCTCCATAATCCAGGCCCACACTCCCTCCCTCCCTCCCGGTGCCCAGTACTGAGGGAGGGCCGCACTGTCGGAGGGAGATGGATATACTCTAGGCCTTGAGCTCCATAATCCAGGCCCACACTCCCTCCCTCCCTCCCGGAGCCCAGTACTGAGGGAGGGCCGCACTGTCGGAGGGAGATGGATATACTCTAGGCCTTGAGCTCCATAATCCAGGCCCACACTCCCTCCCTCCCTCCCCCTCCCTCCCTCCCCGTGCGCAGTACTGAGGGAGGGCCGCACTGTCAGAGGGAGATGGATATTCTCTAGGCTTGAGCTCCATAATCTCGACCCACACTCCCTCCCTCCCTCCCTCCCTCCCGGTGCCCAGTACTGAGGGAGGGCCGCACTGTCGGAGGGAGATGGATATACTCTAGGCTTGAGCTCCATAATCCAGGCCCACACTCCCTCCCTCCGGTGCCCAGTCCTGAGGGAGGGCCGCACTGTCGGAGGGAGATGGATATACTCTAGACCTTGAGCTCCATAATCCAGGCCCACCCTCCCTCCCTCCCTCCCTCCCTCCCGGTGCCCAGTAACTGAGGGATGGCCGCACTGTCGGAGGGAGATGGATATACTCTAGGCCTTGAGCTCCATAATCCAGGCCCACAATCCCTCCCTCCCTCCCTCCCAGTGCCCAGTACTGAGGGAGGGCCGCACTGTCGGAGGGAGATGGATATATTCTAGGCCTTGAGCTCCATAATCCAGGCCCACACTCACCCCCTCCATCCCTCCCTCCCTCCCGGTGCCCAGTACTGAGGGAGGGCCGCACTGTCGGAGGGAGATGGATATACTCTAGGCCTTGAGCTCCATAATCCAGGCCCACATTCCCTCCCTCCCTCCCTCCGGTGCCCAGTACTGAGGGAGGGCCGCACTATCTGAGGGAGATGGATATACTCTAGGCCTTGAGCTCCATAATCCAGGCCCACACTCCCTCCCTCCCTCCCTCCCAGTGCCCAGTACTGAGGGAGGGCCGCACTGTCGGAGGGGAGATGGATATACTCTAGGCCTTGAGCTCCATAATCCAGGCCCACACTCCCTCCCACCCTCCCTCCCGGTGCCCAGTCCTGAGGGAGGGCCGCACTGTTGGAGGGAGATGGATATACTCTAGGCCTTGAACTCCATAATCCAGGCCCACACTCCCTCCCTCCCTCCCTCCCTCCGGGTGCCCAGTACTAAGGGAGTGCCGCACTGTCGGAGGGAGATGGATATACTCTAGGCCGTGAGCTCCATAATCCAGGCCCACACTCCCTCCCTCCCTCCCGGTGCCCAGGTCCTGAGGGAGTGCCCGCACTGTCGGAGGGAGATGGATATACTCTAGGCCTTGAGGTCCATAATCCAGGCACAAACTCCCTCCCTCCCTCCCTCCCTCCCGGTGCCCAGTACTGAGGGAGGGCTGCACTGTCGGAGGGAGATGGATATACTCTAGGCCTTGAGCTCCATAATCCAGGCCCACACTCCCTCCCTCCCTCCCGGTGCCCAGTACTGAGGGAGGGCCGCACTGTCGGAGGGAGGTGGATATACTCTAGGCTTGAGCTCCATAATCCAGGCCCACACTCCCTCCCTCGCTCCCGGTGCCCAGTATTGAGGGAGGGCCGCACTTTCGGAGGTCGATTGATATACTCTAGGACTTGAGCTCCATAATCCAGGCCCACACTCCCTCCCTCCCTCCCTCCCTCCCGTGCCCAGTACTGAGGGAGGGCCGCACTGTCGGAGGGAGATGGATATACTCTAGGCCTTGAGCTCCATAATCCAGGCCCACACTCCCTCCCTCCCTCCCTCCCTCCCGGTGCCCAGTACTGAGGGAGGGGCCGCACTGTCGGAGGGAGATGGATATACTCTAGGCCTTGAGCTCCATAATCCAGGCCTACACTCCCTCCCTCCCTCCCTCCCGGTGCCCAGTACTGAGGGAGGGCCGCACTGTCGGAGGGAGATGGATATACTCTAGGCCTTGAGCTCCATAATCCAGGCCCACACTCCCTCCCTCCCTCCCTCCCTCCCTCCGGTGCCCAGTACTGAGGAAGGGCCGCACTGTCGGAGGGAGATGGATATACTCTTGGCCTTGAGCTCCATAATCCAGGCCCACACTCCCTCCCTCCCTCCGGTGCCCAGTACTGAGGGAGGGCCGCACTGTCGGAGGGAGATGGATATACTCTCGGCCTTGAGCTCCATAATCCAGGCCCACACTCCCTCCCTCCCTCCCGGTGCCCAGTACTGAGGGAGGGCCGCACTGTCGGAGGGAGATGGATATACTCTAGGCCTTGAGCTCCATAATCCAGGCCCACACTCCCTCCCTCCCTCCCTCCCTCCTGGTGCCAGTACTGAGGGAGTGCCGCAGTGTCGGAGGGAGATGGATATACTCTAGGCCTTGAGCTCCATAATCCAGGCCCACACTCCCTCCCTCCCTCTCTCTCTCCCGGTGCCCAGTACTGAGGGAGGGCCGCACTGTCGGAGGGAGATGGATATACTCTAGGCCTTGAGCTCCGTAATCCAGGCTCACACTCCCTCCCTCCCTCCCTCCCTCCCGTGCCCAGTACTGAGGGAGTGCCGCACTGTCGGAGGGAGATGGATATACTCTCGGCCTTGAGCTCCATAATCAGGCCCACACTCCCTCCCTCCCTCCCTCCTGGTGCCCAGTACTGAGGGAGGGCCGCACTGTCAGAGGGAGATGGATATACTCGAGGCCTTGAGCTCCATAATCCAGGCCCACACTCCCTCCCTCCCTCCCTCCCTCCCGGTGCCCAGTACTGAGGGAGGGCCGCACTGTCGGAGGGAGGTGGATATACTCGAGGCCTTGAGCTCCATAATCCAGGCCCACACTCCCTCCCTCCCTCCCTCCCTCCGGTGCCCAGTACTGAGATAGGGCCGCACTGTCGGAGGGAGATGGATATACTCTAGGCCTTGAACTCCATATTCCAGGCCCACACTCCCTCCCTCCCTCCCTCCCGGTGCCCAGTACTGAGGGAGGGCCGCACTGTCGGAGGGAGATGGATATACTCTAGGCCTTGAGCTCCATAATCCAGGCCCACACTCTCTCCCTCGCTCCCTCCCGGTGCCCAGTACTGAGGGAGGGCCGCACTGTCGGAGGGAGATGGATATACTCTAGGCCTTGAGCTCCATAATCCAGGCCCACACTCTCTCCCTCGCTCCCTCCCGGTGCCCCAGGTACTGAGATAGGGCCGCACTGTCGGAGGGAGATGGATATACTCTAGGCCTTGAGCTCCATAATCCAGGCCCACACTCCCTCCCTCCCTCCCTCCCTCCCTCCCGGTGCCCAGTACTGAGGGAGGGCCGCACTGTCGGGGGGAGATGGATATACTCTAGGCCTTGAGCTCCATAATCCAGGCCCACACTCCTCCCTCCCTCCCGGTGCCCAGTACTGAGGGAGGGCCGCACTGTCGGAGGGGAGATGGATATACTCTAGGGCCTTGAGCTCCATAATCCAGGCCCACACTCCCTCCCTCCCTCCCTCCCTCCCTCCCGGTGCCCAGTACTGAGGAGGGCCGCACTGTCGGGGGGAGATGGATATACTCTAGGCCTTGAGCTCCATAATCCAGGCCCCACTCTCCTTGCCCTCCTTTTTCGGCTCCGGTCACACCATCAACCTACATTTCTGTAGCGCCAGGTTGTGGGAAAATGGCACTTAACCCCCACCCGGGACCTCCCAGAGCGCGCAACACTCACTCTGGGTTCCTGAATGGGAGGGAGTGAGGTATAAACGAGGGGTTAGAGTGAAGGAGGGGAAAGAGATATCGAGGGAGAGTGAGAGGGAGAGAGCGCGAGAGAGAGAGAGAGAGAGAGAGGGAGGGAGTGAGGAGGGGACAGAGGATAGGGTGTTGGGTGGGGTGGGCTCGGTGGGTTGATGAACACAGACCCAGTGGTGAAGAGAGAGACAGAGAGAGAGGGAGGGAGAGAGAGAGAGGGAGAGACAGAGACAGAGAGAGACAGAGAGAGAGAGAGAGAGAGAGACAGAGAGAGAGAGAGAAGAGACAGAGAGAGAGTGAGGGAGAGAGAGACACAGAGAGAGAGAGAGAGAGAGTGAGAGACAGAGAGAGAGGGAGGGAGAGAGACAGAGAGAGAGGGAGGGAGAGAGAGACAGAGAGAGAGAGTGAGAGAGGACAGAGAGAGAGAGAGAGAGAGACAGACAGAGAGAGAGAGACAGAGAGAGAGAGAGAGAGGAGAAGAGAGAGAGAGACAGAGGAGAGAGAGAAAGAGAGAAAGCCAGAGAGAGAGAGAGAGACAGAGAGAGAGAGAGAGACAGACAGACAGAGAGAGAGGGAGAGAGACAGACAGAGAGACAGAGAGAGACAGAGAGTGAGACAGAGAGAGAGAGAGACAGAGAGATAGAGAGAGAGAGAAAGAGAGAGAGAGAGAAAGAGACATTCTCTCTCTCTTTGATTGCCCCCTCTCTTGTCCCATCTCTCTTTCTCTCTCCTTCTCCCACCCTCTCTCTCCCCTTCTCTCTGTCTCTCTCCCTCTTGCTCTCTCTTTCTCTGCCCCTCTCTCTCTCCCTCTCTCTCTCCCTCTCTCTGTGTGTGACTCTCTCTCTCTCTCTCTCATTCTCCCCTGTCTCTCTCTCTCTCTCTCCCCTCTCTCTCTCTCTCTCTCCCTCTCCTCTCTCTCTCTGTCTCCCTGTCTCTGACTTTCCCTCTCCCTCTCCCTCTCCCTTTCCCCCCTCTCTCTCTCTCTCCCCCTCTCTCTGTCTTTCTCTCTCCCTCTCTGTGTCTCCCTCTCTCTCTCTCCCTCTCTCTCTGTCTCTGTCTCTCTCCCCCTCTCTCCCTCCCCCTCTCCCTCTCTCTCTTCCCCTCTCTCTCTCTCTCCCTCTCTGTGTCTCCCTCTCTCTCTCTCCCTCTCTCTCTGTCTCTGTCTCTCTCCCCCTCTCTCCCTCCCCCTCTCCCTCTCTCTCTTTCCCCTCTCCCTTTCCCCTCCCCATCCCCCCTCCCTCTCCCTCTCCCTCTCTCTCTCTTCCCCCCTCTCCCCTCTCTCTACCCCTCCCTCCCCCCCTCCCTCCCCGTCGTCGGTGAGTCAGCCCTTGTCCTGGAGAATCTTTGACGTAGTCTATTTGCTCTGATCTGTGTCTCCATCTATTTATTTAATCTCAACTTCCTGAGATCGAAATATTTCAGCTCCTGTGCGTGTCCGGAAACACATTTCAACTTTCTCTCTCTCTCTCTCTCTCCCTCTCTCCCCCTCTCTCTTTCTCAATCTCTCCTTCCTTCCCTCCCTGTGACACAACGTCCGACACTAAGAGCTGGGAGAGGGAGATTGGATCGCATTCAAGTCTTTGACCTGCGTTCTCTCACGCTATCCACGTCGCTACCACCATCACTCGCGCTCTATCCTTATTCCCCCCCTCTCTCTCTCTCTCTCTCTCTCTCCATCCCCCTCTCTGTCACGTTCTCTCTCTCTCGTTCACTCTCTCCCTCTCTTGATTTCCCTATCTCTACCCTTCTCTCTATCCCTCACTATCGCTCCCTCCTTATTCTCTCATTCGTTCTCTCTCTCTATCTATCTCGGCATTTCTCACTCCTTCCCTCTCTATCCCTCACTCTCTGTCACTATCTCTCTCTCTATTTTCTCATTCGCGCTCTCTCTCTCTCTCTCTCTATTTCGCTTATTATCTCTCGCTCCCCACCTCTCTCCATCCCTCACTCTTTATCACTTTCTCTCTCTCTCTCTCTCTCCATTCTCTCGTTCACTCTCTCTCTCTCTGTCTCTCTATCCCTCACTTTCTAATACGATTGCGCATCATCCTCTCTCTCTCTCTCTCTCTCTATCTCACTCCCTCCATCATTTTCTCAGTATCCCTATCCCTCTCTCTCTCTCTCTCTATTTCTCTATCTCAACATCTTCTCTCTCTATCCTTGAGATATATCCCTATCCCTCTATCTCTACATCCTCTGTTTCAACCTCTCCCCATCCCTCTCTCTCACTCTATCTCTCTCTCCCCATCCAACTCTCTCTCTTTATCGCTCTCTCCATCTCTCTCCCTCCCCATCCATCTCTCTCACTCTATCTCCAACCCTCTCTCTATCTCTCTCTCCCCATCCATCTCTCTCTCTGTGTGCCCATCCCCCTCTCGATCTCTCTCCCTCCCCATCCATCTCTCTCTCTTTCTCGCTCTCTCCATCTCTCTCCCTCCCCATCCGTCTCCCTCTATCTCTCTCGCTCTATTTCCATCCCCCTCTCTATCTCCAATCTCTCCCCATCCACCTCTCTCGCTCTATCTCTCTCTCCCCACCCATCTCTCTCTATCTCCCTCGCTCTACTTCCATCCCTCTCTCCATCTCTCTCTTTCCATCCCTCTCTCTCTCTACCTCCGTCCCCCTCTGTCTATCCTCTCACTCGATCACACCCTGTCCAACTCTCTTTCACTGTGTCACCATCTCGTTCTCTCTCTCTCTCTCTCTCTCTCTCTCTCTTCGCTCACACTATCCCTCTCTCCGCCCAGCACTCCACTCCCATCTCTCTCTCTCTCTTTCTCCCCTTACCTCTCTATCTCTCCCTCCCTCCTTCTCTCTATCGCATTACACCTCCCTCTCTCAGAGAATCGTAGGCCCCCCGGACATTGGGGGAACAGGCCCTGAGGCCGAACAAGTCCACACTGACTCTCTGAACAGGATCCCATCCAGACCCAACTCCAGTTACTCGACATTTATAACTGACCAATCCCCCACCCTACCCTGCCCATCCCTGGGCACTATGGGTAATTTAGCACGGCCAATCCCCACCCTACCCTGCCCATCCCTGGGCACTATGGGTAATTTAGCACGGTCAATCCCCCACCCTAACCCCCACATCCCTGGGCACTATGGGTAATTTCGCACGGCCAATCCCCACCCTAACCCCCACATCCCTGGGCACTATGGGTAATTTAGCACGGCCAATCCCCACCCTAACCCACACATCCCTGGGCACTATGGTAATTTAGCATGGCCAATACCCCACCCTAACCCACACATCCCTGGGCATAATCCACCTCTGGTAGACGAAGCTTTACTCTGTATCTAACCCCTCTGTCCCTGGGAGTGGGGGACAGTGTAGAGGAAGCTTTACTCTGTATCTAACCCTCTGTCTCTGGGAGTGGGGGGGACGGTGTAGAGGCAGCTTTACTCTGTATCTAACCCCCTGTCCCTGGGAGTGGGGGACGGTGTAGAGGAAGCTTTACTCTGTATCTAACCCCCGGTCCCTGGGAGTGGGAGGACGGTGTAGAGGGAGCTTTACTCTGTATCTAACCCCCTGTCGTTGGGAGTGGGGGACGGTGTAGAGG